>NC_133666.1:65160321-65394459 GCF_037893015.1 Macrotis lagotis | reverse complement strand
CTGTTGCCCACTGAGGAAAGGTGCTATGCACTCTGTCCAGAACAAAGCCAAACAAGAAGCCAACCATATAGTGCAATGCAATCAATCTTGGATTTGGGAATCCTACAACTTGACTGAGTTTTGAATCCTTCTCTTCTTGGTCTTTGTAGTCTTTCCTGTTTCCTTTTTCTATTCATGGCAAATCACTCCCTTTCCTTGAACCTCAATTTCCTCATCAGTAAAATTAAGAGTCTGCACTGGGTGATCCCTAAGATTGCTTCCAGGTATGATCCTATGACCACATTTCAAGAGGAATGGCCTAGGTTGGAGGGTGAGGTAGGAAATTTGACTTTGGTCCCAAAACTGGTGGAGTAAGGGTGTTTTATGCTTCAGATTCACTCCAAGAGTCTGTAGCACCTTCAATGCTGAAAGACCACCTGGGGACATTCATGAGTCTGAAAAAAGCTCCCAATCCCAGAATTGGAAATTGGAAGAAAAATAGTCTCTCCAACCAGCTTGAGCAAATGCAACCAGTTCTAGTGCTGATCCTCCTAATCCCAGGATTACAGGGGATCCCAGGAGAGGCTTGGGATTGTTTTGAAGTGAGATTTGGCTGCATAAGTATTGAGTGTAGTCTTCTTTGTTTCCTGGTAGAACTGGGCACCTTTGTCCTGTCTAAGGGGCATTTGCTAGGCCTTTGCCTAAAAGGGCTTTTGAGTTATTTGAACCTTCCAGGTGTTCCATAAATTTGAAAGAAGCTTCAAATTCAGTTACACAATCTTTCCATTGTTTTTAATACAATTTTAACTTTTACAGATAGTTGTATGTATGTATATATCGTCACATACACACACACACACAGAGGTAGCAAAGCACTGCTAGAGATTAATGAGTTGGTTTTCTCAGATGGACCAGGTTCTGCTCAGGTAACTGGGATAAAAGCACCCTAACCTTGCTTCTCCACAGACTTGAGTGGAGGGGGGGGGGTTAGGAGGGGTGGTGAAAAATGTGAATTTTAGCTAAAAGACTCTTACTGTTCAAATTTCCATTTGCCAAGTAATTTTGGGTGCATGGGGAGTTAGGTTATGGTGTTTAAACCAGGTGCAGAGCATTTAAAAATTAAAGTGAAGGCTTAATGTTCCTCCAAAGAGAATATGTGGGTTAAAAAACCAGTAAAAAGGTTAAGCATGGTAGCTGTTCTCTGCCCTGAAAGATCCTATATTATTATTTAATGGCTTAAAAATGACCAATTTCACTCTGTCTGGGAAAGTGGAGCATTTCTTTTAGGTATTGAAGGGTAACATAATACAAAAATTAATCATCTTTGCTAGTAAGAAGGGCCTTTTCAAATTTCTTACTCCTGAAGTCACATCAGCTAGCCTTTTGTTTCCCTTCCCCACCTTACTTTCTGAACCTCTCACCAAGTATCCCCTGATCTTGGGTTATACCATTTTCAAAATCCTGTACTTTGAGTTTACTGGCTAATTAGGATCACATCTGACCCCATGCTAAAGTGACCCAGAGGTAAAGTGTGTCTTCCTCAAAATACCCCAGTCTGGTCATCTTAAGCAGATTCCCTGGGCCAGATATTTTTCTGTCTCTATCCTTAGGGATATTTGCCTGTCTGGTGGGTCATTCTAGCAGTGGCTTGAGCCTAGAAGGGGTCTTAGGTTTAAAGGGTTTTGTTCATAGAAAAGTAAGTCTCAAGTTGCTAATGGATTTATCACTCCTTAGATATCCCTTCCCTTTAAAGTCTTTTGAAAGTGCATTGTGTTCAGACTTGGGGAATCTCTTAAAATGCAAACTCTCCTAATTCCTAGTTCCCTAATATTGGACAAATGTGTTCCCCGATCCAGGCCTTGGTATTCCCACCTGCTCTCCGGTCCATTGCAACTTCCAACATTCTTTGATCCAAAGAACTAACCAGTTGATCAGCATACTTCACCCATAAACACCCTTCACCAATGTAAAATGAATTGTTTAAGAAAAAATGAGCTGTTTGGTGAGGATGTAAAAATCAGACCTATGCAGTCCTTCCCTCCAGACATTAGCCATTTCTGGAGGCTAAGAAGATGCTTCCATAGGTTGCCCTTCTGTGACAAAGCTCATTATCAGGTCTCCAGTCGGCTGGTTATTGTGATTTATACCATCATCAGTGACATTCATTGTTTCATGATTATAAGTCATTGTCTCCGGAAAGCCTAGAAAGAACCTATTTTCTCATTGTGTTGAAATGCAAATATGTTCCTTGGGAAGGGTAATAGATTTGTAGTCCCTGGAAGGAATTTAGAGATAATCTAGTCTCTCATTTATAATGAGGAAAGAGGGTCCCATAGTGGGCCAGAGCATGTGGTCCTTTCCATGCTTCTAGAACATGACTTGCTTCAATCTATTCAACAAGGTCCTGATCAAAAAAATCCAGAATTAAAGGTTCCCAATTTCTAGCCCAGTGCTCTTCCTAAGACCCCCACATTTCTTCCTTTGTACTTGTTAACATGAGTCACAGGCGAATAAAAAGAAAAACAACTTAATGTTTAATTAAGCATCACCTGGAGTGGTACAATATTGTAATAATTGTATATAATTAACTTCATTGCCAAATCAGAAGCTTGTTAAGGCTAAGTATAGAACACCATTTTTGTAACTGCAGCTTGCAAACTACAACATGAAGTGGAGAGGAAGAATCATTAGAAATTTTGTCCAAGTTCAGTGTTGACCTTCAGTTGAAGAAAATCCATTTCCTAAAGTTATCGAACAATTTAGAAGTCTATTTTTTTCCTCTTTTCATGGAAGTGGTCTAATATCCCCAGCAATGATTATATTGATCTTCTAGGAATCTTTTCTAGTGGAAATATTATCACTGTCAAATGATTAATCTACCCACTTTGTGGAAGCTTGAGTCCTGAGTTCTTGGTAGATTCAAATGAAGTGTTGTGTTGAGCATGACCCATTTAAAGTTAAATTGTGTGAGGCCCAAAGGGTAGGCTCCATCTGAAACTACTCAAGTCTGAAATTCCTCTACAGACTTTCAGACCATAATAATAAGCAGTCTCATTGGGAACTTTTCATCTCTAACTTTCCTTCGATCTATCCTATTTGCCTTTGCCAGAATTGAAATCAGAAATTTGGTCCAAAAGAATCTTGGAGGTCATTTGTCCAATCTCCACACCATCACAGAATTTGATTTGGAAGACACCTGAACAGTCATTGAGTACCACCCATCCCTGGAAGAGCATCCCCTTCCAAATTTCACAATACCCAATGTGTTCCATCTCTAATTACTACCAAGCTTTTGTTGGCCCCCCCTTACAGCTTCTACCATTGTTCCTCATTTTTTCCTGAGAGGTCAAACAGAGTAAGGGCTAATCCTCTTGCCCCTTGACAACCCTTCAAATAATTAAAAACCATTATCTTGACATCTGCAGCCTTTTCTACTCCAGGTTATTCATGCCCTAATTTTCCACCACAACTCATATAACTTAAGATTTTCACAAGTTTTGAATTCTGAACTTGACATAAAAATTTTCCATATAAAAAGCTGAATAGAAAAAAAGATGCTATGTGAAAACATGAATCTCTATAGACATAACTTGATCTTTTAGAAAAGCATAGAATTTTTTCAACAAGATATTTTCAAATCTGTCTTGAGAGTTTATTTCCTTCTATATTTCTTTTGTTCCTTTCTGTGAATTAAAAATATTCAGTGGGGGCAGCTAGGTGGCATAGTGGATAAAGCACCTGCCCTGGAGTCAGGAGTACCTGGGTTCAAATCCGTTCTCAGACACTTAATAATTATCTAGCTGTGTGGCCTCGGGCAAGCCACTTAACCCTGTTTGCCTTGCAAAAAAAAAAAAAAACCTAAAAAAACTGAAAAGTATTCAGTGTCCCTCTGTTGCTTCTTTTCTTTTCCTTCTTTGGGAGATAATATTGTGGCTGAAATCCCTTTTCCCCCAAATCCTTCTCCCTTACACACACACAAAAAAAAAACAAAAAACCCTCTATTAAACAAGTAACCGTAGCCAAGCAAAAAAATGCCATATATTTTTATCTGATTTTTTATTTTGAGTCTATCACACCTTTGTCAGGAAGTGGGTAGTATGTCTCATCATTGAGGTCCTTGAGTTGTGATTGGTCCATTGCATTGATCATGACTTTCATAAGTCTTTCAAAGTAGTTCATCTTTATTAGGTTGGTATTTTGTAATTTGTCCTCCTGTATTTCACTCCGCATTAACTCATATGAATTGTTAGCTATGGTTTTCTTAGTCTAAAAATGAAATAACAAAAATTGAGTTTTATCCATGAAAGTTCATTTTCTAGGATCTTACCAAACCCATGGGTGGATGATGTCATCAAAGATACCAACCACACGTTTAATGAGGAAACTATATTCATAGAAATCTCAGAAGGGATCATAAAATGTTGGTGGCCAACAATCAGCTTACACATTAGCACATAAAGTGTCATTGATTACTTTATGATTCTCTAACCATTCATAAGATCTTTTCTATGTCAGAACTGACAAAGATCCAATTAGCAACAGGACTACTGTCTCCTCTTCTGAGTTGATATTTTATGTTATCAGAAATAATAAAGACATATAAAACATTAGGCTTTCTTCCTCCTCAAAATGTCATAGGGTATAAGAATTTATTCAGTCTCTTATAGAGATAACCAGACTCTGGTTTACTGTGGTTGTTGACAGAACTGTGAAAGCACAAATTTGCAGTTGCAATTAGAGGAGGACTAGGCTGTTTCAGACAGACAGAGCTTGCCTTCAGATTTATAACTAGAGAGATGCAGACCTTGTGGAGGGCAGAGGCTAATATTCAGACTTAAAATCTGGCTGATAAAAAAAATTTCTATCAGAAATTTAGAATTAAAGAGTATCAAACTTAGACAGGGTCTTCCTAGTTTTCTCTGAAGGTGTCCCTTTCATTTTTGTGACACATTAGTCCACTATCACATTCACTTATCATTTGTTCAGATAATTCCCAGTGGATTGGTACTCCCTTAGTTTCTGGTTCTTTCCTACTGTAACAAGAAAAAAAAATCCGTGGCAAATATTTGTGTGCAGACAGATTACTGTTCTCTTTCTTTGTTCTCCTTGTGGTACGGGACTAGCAATGGCATCACTGCATCAAAGGATATGCTCAGTTTAAATAATTTTGGGATGTAATTGCAGCTTACTTTTCTGAATGACTAATTCATAGCTTCATTAACCATATACCCAGTGGGTCTAAAAGCCATCTAACAGTTGTCATTTTACTTTTTTCAACATCTTTGGCAATCATATGGGTGTGAGGTGGAATGTTAGATTTGTTTTAATATTCATTTCCCTAATTATTAAGGATATTTTCCTTTTAAACATATTGATTACTGGAATTTCTTCCTTAGTTGAATTGCCTATTCATATTCATTGATCATTAGTTATCTTTTGGAGAATAACTGTCACATATTTAAATCACTTCCTTATGTGTCTTGAAGATACATAGGATAACAGCATATCAGAGAAACTTATGGTATAGAATTTTTTCTTTTCATTAAAAACAATTTCCTTTCCATTTTTACTTCATTGATTGGTGTTTAAGTAGAACCTTTTCAATTTATGCAATAAAAATTGGCTCTTGTCTCCTATGATACCGTCTATCCCTTTTCTGGTTGTGAATTCTTGCCCTGTCCACAGTTTAAAAAGTAAATTCTTCCATGTTCCTCTAATTTATGATTTGGCGTTTTATTTCTAAATCATGTATCTATTTGGAACTTACCGTGATACATAGTGTGACATGTTGGCCTAAATCTAATTAATAAAAAGCTTCTTTCCTTTTTCCTTTCTTTTTTTTTCTCAAATGTGAATCATCACAGTCAATGAGTCATCACTTTAGTCGATGGTCTCTTTTGGGTATCACACATTACATTATGGTGTTTATTCTCTTCTGTGGGTTATATGCTATTGGGTACACAATCTGTTTCCTTGATGAACTTTTGTATGTTTTAACTATTGCCAAAACTTTTGACACAATATAGTTTGGAATCTAGTACTTTTAGCCTCTCTTTCCTTCCAACTTTTTTTAAATACATTTTTTGACAATCTGGGTAGTTTGTTCCTCCAAATGATTTGTTTTTTGGTAACTCTCTCTACAGTATTCCTTTGGTTATATGATGTATTCACTCCTTTTCATTCCCATTCAGTCATTGTCAAGAAATGTCAACTTTCGAAAAGTCTGTTGGGTTCTTAGCTTCTTTCTTTTTTTTTCTTTTGGTTTGATTTGTATATCTTTGAGAAAAGTACTTTAAAATTCCCTCATTAATATACGTTGGCTATTTGCTTCTTCCTGTTATTTCATTTCCTTCTCCTGCAAGTATGTAGATTTATGCTATTCAGTACATATGTAAGCATTGATATTAATCATAGTCTATGGTGCCTTGAAGCATAATGTAATTTTTCTGTTTATCTCCTTAAATTACATTTATTTTTATTGTTGCCTTGCATGAGATTATAATTACTACCCTTGAGATTTTCAGAACACATGAAGCAGAATCGATTTTACTTCAAAACCATTATTTTAACTCTGAAGTTTTATGTTTCAAGAGTATTTCTTGTAAACAACAAATTGTTGAATTCTATTTTCCAATTCATTCTACTTCCTGCCTCCATTTTATGGGTGAGTTCATCCCATTCATGTTAAAAGTAATTGTTTTTAATTGTGTATTTTTCTCCCTTCTAGCTTATCCTCTTAAATGGTTTTTTACTCTCTTCTTACCTTATCTTCCTCCTTACAGAAAAGAGGGTATTGAGTGAGGTATGTGCTAAATGCCAGGGATCTATATTTGATGCCCTTTGCTTCTTGATCAGGTACTGTTTTTCTTTTCTTATTCCCTCAAATATTTGCTGATCAGATTTGTACCCTTTCTTTCTTTGATCTTAGTGCCCTTTCATAATTCATCATTCATATTTGTGTTGTTTATGACTAATCCCTCTTTGATCATACCCTCTTTCTTAATCCTTCCCTCATTTTATGACCTTCCCACCTGATTCCTTTTTGAGTTGAGAATATTCCTGCACCAAACTTCATGTGTTCAATGCTATTTTATTCAGTTGAAATGAAAGGTTCACATGATGCTTGCTCCCCTATTTCCTTCCTCCATTGTATGTAGTTTTTTCAAGCAGACCAGTAATGTGACATGAGTCCTGCCACCTTCCTTCCTGTTTCTTCCATAGGCTATTATTTCTTCTGCTCCTATAATAATAATGTAAATTATCTGACATTTTCAGTGCCATATGGTGCCAGGATTTTATCCCAAGCCCTCTGGTTCTAAATTCAGGAATTTCCCCCACCCCCTTGCATTGCCACTGCCAATCGTCCCAAGGCAATTTATGAGGATATTTCTCTCTCATGAGATACCTTCGGTGGCTTCCTGAATGAAGTCCTTAGCTGGCAGGAGAATTGACAGAATCTTCTTGTAGTGTATCTTTCTAGGCTTGTCTCCTGACAATTCCCTTGTGCCTTTTGTTTCAGCCTGGTGTCATTGAAACCAATCCAGAGCATATATTCTGAATGGGAATCATGCATTATGTGACAATTTCATTCCAAAGGTGTATGGTTGCACCATTTTCCTTTGAGTCAAAACACCAATCAGGTTGCCGAGACACTGGAATTGCAAGAACGTAAATACCTATATACAGGCTACTTAGTAATCAGAAACCCAAATCCTAGGACATCATCTAAAGAAAAACACATTTTATGATCTTTGTAGAGATTTTTAACCTGAATTCTATGACCTTGTTGGGGTTTTTTTATCACTTTTATTGTATTTCAATTTAATTGGTTTCCTCTGTAATACTATGTATTATATCTTATACACTTAAAAACATTGCTCAGAACAAAGATCCATTGGCTTTATCAGAGTGTCAGAAGTGTCCATGACCCCCCCCCAAAACAAAAAGTTAAGAACCCTTGGACAAGTATTTGAAAGCTAGCGCCTATAAAAAATGTATCATTAAGGTTTATGATGGGAGGAAGTAGAATTGTTTATTTCCCTGTCATCAATCACAGTATAATAGCACTCTACATACTATGATGTGTCTTCTTACAGGTGTCAAAGATAGCCCTCAAAATTTTCAGGACAAATTCTTATTATCTAGCTTTATTTCAGATAACTTTACCTTTTAGGACCATGAATTTCTACTACAGACCTGAACTTCTCCTAGGCTCTAGGGCAGAGTCTTGGCATTATCCCAAAAGAAGTTCAATTATCTACCACATAAAAATGAATAAAATCCAGTGTCTGGGAAGGTTAAAATAGGCAGGACTGTGCCAGCCTACACTTCTTTTATGCCTCTCCTAATTAGTCTGTTAATGCTTTAATTAAAAGGAAAAAATAATGCACATTGAATGAAGAGAATAATTTAAGGTCTAGGCCAAATGGTCGAGTAACTTTTCCAAATGATTCTTTTGTGCAGTTTTGTTTGGTCTTGCCTTTAATGTTTTGATCTTCAGTTCCAACCTCAACACTAATGGCTTGGAATCTTAAAATGTAAGAGCTGGCAGGAAACTTCAAGGTTATTTTGTACATGAGGGTACTGAGACCCAGAAGTGAAATGACAAGGCCATGTAGGTACTAAGGGTCATATGACTGCTTATTTCGCTAAATACAATGGCTTCCCTGTGTGCATGTAGATTTTGATCTATAAATAAATAGCCAACACTGCTCTCTCATCATTGATCCACCTGATTTCTGTACATGCTAGCCAAGGGAGGCTTCAAATTCAAATGCTTCCATAGTTTTAATTTCTTCTCCTCCACCTAAATTTAAAAATAGAATCTATATTTTGGGGTTTCTTCAGGATAATGGCAGCCAAGTTATTTTTTTTTATATTCTAGAATCTCCCTTTTATAGAAGGATCCTATTGAGCATTTTCAATGAAACTCTTGAAAATTAACTAATATTAATCATCCTCATTCCCTAAACCCCCCCACCCATAATGTCACTTAAGCTGTAAGGAATCTGAATTCCCTTTAAAATGTGAATCCAGGGGGGTGGTTAGGTGGCGCAGTGGATAGAGCACCGGCCCTGGAGTCAGGAGTACCTGAGTTCAAATCCAACCTCACACACGGTCCATGTACTATTCCTTGAAACCTGGAGGAGTCTCTGGGGTGGAGGTAAGGAAGGAATGCATTGTACAAAAGAAAGAAAAATTAATTAAAAGTAAGACGTAATCATTGATTACGTACATGGTACATGGTTTTCCTTCAGCCACCTGGAGTATTTTCTCCTAAGGCAGCAAGATGGCAAAGGTTGGAAGTATGCAAGTGTTCCCAACATGCCCCTTCTCTTGAATCTTGCCTTCTCATCCACAATGGCTTTGGTTTTGTGTGTTTTGAATGTTTGGGGGACAGGGATTAATGCCCTTCCTTACCATTTTCATTAGCATAATGAGCATCAGTCTGCCATCCAATGTGACCGAAGGTTAATTGTTAGGATTTTTGTCATTGTGAAAGTTGTCATTCCCAGCTGTGGGCTGCTGATAGCTGTAGTCATGTACAGGAAACAGACTGATTAGCAGTGTGATTGTTTCATACAAGATCTAATCAGACTGAGGTATGCCAACAATGGTGTGTCTGTCTCTTTTCCAAACCAACTACAGGAATAAGCAGCATAAAATAAGACTTGAGGAGCGAGTGTAATGCCTGACACTTGATCAGTCAGTCTCTGGTGAGCTTGAAGAGGCTACTAGAATACTTTGAGCTCTAGGCAGGTGGCATGTCAAAGCAGACACATTCAGGAGCTGAGCAAATATAAATGTGTTGCCCCATCCCCATTCCCCCAAATAAACCAGTCATATTCTTGATGTCTCCATTTGATCCCTCTTGCTTCTCTGATCATTCATTGGCACATGAAGAGATAGGGACATCTGAATACTATCCTTTTTCAAGTTTGCCTTCTGTGCATGTTATAATTGAGGATCAAATTAGCTAAGTAAGGGCAAAGGCTTGTTAACTCTCTCAGTGTTATTCCTTGTACCCATATATACCCACTAGATTCTCATTTAAGTATTTACCTGTGCTACCTTGAGAGAATCTGTACTTCCTCATAAGATTAGAGTGGTTATTGAGCACATGGTTGCAACAGCTCACCAAATGATTCATACAAAATTTGGTCCATCCTTCTACCTGACTGTGAATTTTTTGTGTTTTTTTTTTTTTCAGATTAAGTCAAAAGTCTGGTAACCTTGTCAAATTGACTACAATCACATCTGCTTGTTCTTTAAGTTTCCATGAATAAAGTTTATCTGGGACTAGTCAATTGAATTTATTGAGCCTCTAAGTACTTTTTCCAATTATCTTGGGTTTTACTTCCTTGTTATTCATTTTTGTTCTATAGTTCTGATTAAAAAATCATTTTTATTAGTAGAGATAAGAGAAATACACAAGGAGTTAAGTATGTCTGCTTATCATCATCCCATCCAATCCCAATCTGCTCCTTAGCCTTCTTTGATTCTTCTCTTGCCTTTGGTAGCAGCAATAAATAAATAAATTTTCCTGTTACTGAGTTAGAGCTTTATGAAAACTTTGACTCCTTCTGGTCGTTAGTTTTCCTAAGATTCCTTTTATAGTACTGTATACCAGTGTGGTCACATCACCCCACTGCTAATTCCTTAAACTTCACTGACTTCTATTGCCTGCATGATAGAATATCAAAAACCTTGTCTGATTTTTAAAGCCTCTTATAACCTAACTCCCTCCTCCCTTTGCAGTCTTCTTACATCTTATTCTCCTCATGTTTTCTGTGATTCAGTGAGGTAGGCTTCCTTCTTGTTCCTGGTGCAAGGTAATCCATCTCTTTGAGGAATTTCACTGGCTTCTCTCATGCCTAGAGTTTTCTACTTCCTCATCTTTTCCTACTGCTTTATGTTTAAGTATCAACTCAAGTCTCAACTTCTACATGAAACCTTTCATAATCTACCTTAATGCTCTTGCCTTCACTCTTTTATCTCCAATTTACTTGGTATATACTTTGTCCATGGTTGCTTGAATGTTGTCTCTGACATTGGACTCATAGATAAAACTTTGAGCTTGAAGCCAAATCTTCCTTAGAAACTCACCAGCTATGTGACTCTGGAAAAGTAATTTAAGCCTGTCTCAGTTTTGTCATCTGTAATATTGGAGTAACAATAGCACTTGCCTCCTAGAGTTCTTGTGAAAAGAAAATGATCAAATAGGTGTGCGTTTTGTGAGCTTTAAAACATTACATAAATGCTAACTATTATTTATTATTGGGCAATATTTTCTTTCCTTGCCAATCTTCTGTGCGTTTGTGTGTAGATGGAAAGTATTTCTACCCCTGTTCTTTGATAGTCATGAACTCTGAACTAGTGGTCCTCACTGCTTCTATTCTTACTTCTAACTGCTAAATTTAATTTTGTTCTATATTTATTATACTCCATCTAAGTACAGAGTACTATTCAAGGCCTTATAGCTACCAGGACAAAGTGTTAGCTTTTTGGTGGGCACACCCCACTGTACTGGTTCACATGGAGCTTAGAATTCACTAAAACCCAAGATCCTCTTCAGCCAGTTGTGAAATCTTTCCTTTCTACCTCGCCAGTATCCCTAATATACACCCCTTTCTCTCTTCTCCCAAAATCATGATGATGGCCTTAGTGGCTGTCATAACCTCCTGGTTGGTACCCCAACCAACTCTTCTATCAAATCAATGCCTCCTCCATCTCATACTCATGGCATGCAATGTTTGTACCTCAGTGTAGGACTTGATATTTGCTTTACTGAAGTCATCACCCTAGATTCAGCCAGGTGTTCTAGCCTGTTGAGATCCTTTTGTGTGCTGACTCATTTGTCCAGTGGATTAGCTCTCCCTGCCAGGTTTGTGTCATGACCACATTTGATGAGCATGCCAGCTATCTCTTATTCAAGGTCATTGGAAAAACTTGGTAAATAACCCAGGGCCAAATTGAGATCCCTGGATTACTCTGCTGGAGAGCTCTTGTCATGTGAATGTTCAACTATTACTAGCTATTGAAACACTTTTGATGCTATCTCTCTTTATTATTGTCTTATTCATATCTCTCCATCTTCTGGAGATAATGTATGAGAAAATTTGCCAAAAGCTTTGCTGAGATGTAGATAAACTCTCTTCTTACCATTACTACTCAGCTACTAGTTTAGAATATCCTGTTCTTAATGAAGCCCTCTGACTCATTGTAAAAAGACTTTCACTTTCTATTTAGTCACTAATCAGCTTTTTAATAAGTTCTAAAATTTCTCCCAGAATCAAAGCTAAGTTCATTGCCCCATAGTTTTCTGACTCTGGTCTCTTCCCTTTTGGAAAGTTAAAGCATTTGCCTTTCTTCAATCTTAGGCTATTTTTCCCTTTTCCATGATCTTTCAGATACTGCTGACAAGGCTCAGCTATCACATCTGCCAGGTTTTTGGGACCTGAGAAGGCCATTTGTTTGAGCCTGGGGACTTGAATTCATCACAGGCAGTTTGAGGCTCTCTTCCTTGATTGTCAGTGTCCTGCTAGTCCCTTTGGTTCTGGCATTTCCAGTGTAAACAGAAACATAATGGGAATGAAGCATTTGTTCTATCTCTGTGTTCTCAGTGATCTCCCTCCCCTCAAATAAATGTCAGCTCCCTTTTTTTAATGCTCCCTTTTCTCCTAGTAGAGATAAACCAGCCCTTTTGTCTTGTCTTTGCCTTCCCTAGCTAGTGTTGGCACTCCTAATTCTGTAGTTATTTTTAGTTGTCTACATGATCTTTTGAAGAAGGGAAAACCAAGTGCTCTAGTCATTGTCCTTTGACAGTGTCTGCCTAAAAAAGAGGTAAGAAGAACAGAAATCAGTATGGAACTAATCTAATCCTTCCTGAGGTTACTACCTTCTTCCTAGGTTTGTCAATTGAGGTTTACCACATCATGGTTATCCTCAGCCCACATATCCAGCCAGTGGTGAAATCTTTCTTTTCTGCCTCCCCAGTATCCCTTAGTATGCACCCCTTTCTCTCTTCTCCCAAAATCATGATGATGGTTCAGGCCTTAGTGACTGTCATAGCCTCCTGGTTGGTACCCCAGATTCAAGCCTCTCTCCAATCCAATCCATCCTCTTGGTAGCAGCCAAAGCGAACTGAAATAAACAAGAAGAGACTTTCTGTAGAATTTCCACTGGTCTGCTTTTAGAAAATTCAACTAGGCTAAAAATGGAAAGATTCATTGTTCCCTATGCCCACAATATCTGGTGTTTGAGTATTCCTCTGATTATCATCAAAATGTGTGATCTTTGATCTCATGGATTTTAAAAAAGAATATATCAAATTCTATCTCAACTATTGACCAAACTCCATTGTGGACATTTGAATACAAAAGACAGCAATTTCACAAGCTAGATTCAATCTTCTTGGACTATCTAATATTCATGTCTTGGCTGCATTTTCTACTAAAGGTCACAGTTTTAATGAAGTACATAATGTCTTCTTTTCTCAGCCATCGGCATCAAGGTCAGGATTCTTTCTGGGGACCACTGGCTCCCCACATCCCCTCCACATACTCTCTCTCCCACGGTCTTTTATAGACCAGATACCCTGTCAAACCTAGAAAGTCAGAGGCACAGATTTCATGGTATTGAGGACATCATTAGGATTGAGCATTTAGGGATAAAGAAATGACAGAAAAGATGTGTGGTTGCTCTTAGCAACAGCTGTATCACATGATATTTATGTTATCTGGAAGCTGCAGTGGCTTACCTTCTTTTTCAAAAGAAAAAACAGGCACAGGTCCACCCCATAAACTTAGGGGGCTTATGGCAGGAACCACAGAAAAAAGCATCCCTATTAAATCTCATATATATTGTTTGGGCCTCTTTATCATCTATGTATCTTTAAAAGGAAGCCCTTGATTTTCCCCCCAGAAATCACTCCTCTGAAAGCTCTTGGTACAGAGTAATTAAAGCAGATGAAAAATGGGTGTGATCAAAATAGAAGGCTGTTTAAATCAATGATGTCTACTAAAGTCAATGGATTGTAAGGCTCCCCAACATGTTAATATTATTTTCCATAATTTGCTCTATAGTTTCTCTAGTCCTCTCTTATGGTTGTTTTGCCTTTTAAAGGTTAAAGCACAATACCAGTTTTGCTAGACAGAAAAAGCATCATTCTTGCTTTCTTGACCACAGATCATTGAATAGGATTGCTGCAATGGGTCACTGACGATTTTTGACTTGGCCTCTACAGTAGGGAGGGGACTGCTTTCTCTGTTTCAGTAGAGAAATTAAGGCAAAGGGTCCTGGTTTTAGGACAATTTCCAGTTATTCCTCACTACATTCCATCTGCTCCAACTCAGTTACCAATGAAGGAAAATTATGTAAATTGAATTGACTGGAAACATAGCCCCTATAGCATTTTTCTTGTCCATATCATTCTCTGGAATCAAAAAAAGGAGATAAGATAGAAAGGAAAGAAGGAAGTTTCCACACCCTTCTCCTTTCCAAAAATAGAACAGTTAAGTTATTCCAGAACTATAGTTCAGGGGGTCCTTACAAATTGACTTCTAGAATGGTAGTTTTTCTAAAGAATATTGCTTCTGTAAAAGCAGTTTGAACAGATTTCCCCTCACCTTCTTTCATAGGGATATTTTACCTGGACAACTCCTGGACTATGATACTCTAATCAACATTGCAGTGATTGTACTGACTTATATTGGAAGAGGTACTTTGCTCATCTAGGAGTTACCTCAATCGATGAACTGAAAGGTCTCATTCCTATAACTATTAAAAAGGCAGTCAGAGAGGTAGTTTATCATAGTAGATGGTGTTGGACTAGAAGTTATAGAGAACTTGGTTCTACCTACTCTTGTGACCATCTATCAGACCTTAATTTCACTGAGTCTCAGGCAAAAAGAATGTGGGAAATGTTACCTGAATTTATCTCTAAGAGACAGAGGCAACAGGATGGTGTTTTCCCTTAGGTTTTTCTATTCTCCCATCTACTAACTAGGGTGCCCTCTTTCCAGAAACTACCTTGCATCTTGAGTGTATTCCTGATAATCTCACTCTTTGTTGGCTACCTCAATGAATAAGGCTCTTAACCACTCTGAACTCCAGTCCTCTAATCTGTAAAGGGCTGTAATAATACTTTGGACCACCTACCTCAGAGGTGTTATGAGGATCAGGTGAATTAATGTTTTATCTCAATGGCAGGTTTTCATAGTAATAATAAAATTTAGATTGCATACTCCTTGAGGGCAGGGAAATATGTTTTCCACCATTTTCAGAAGCAAAAACATGCACATGTCCATTCCACAAGCGTTGGGGCCTCATCTCAGCAGCTCCAGGAACAGCACCACAATTAGATCTCACATATTAAGAGCAAATGCTGTTCTTATCCCCATTTTCATACTTAGCAATTTCAGAATTTAATAAATACAGGAGAGGAGATTGAAATCTAAGTCTTTCCTTACTGCTTCCCTAGCTTTCTCTTTTTTACTACACCACCTCAAATCTCCATCTCTGTCCTAATACCTAAAAAAGGCACATATTCTGTGATCCTGAGTCATCTAGGAGATGTAGTATACTACCTACTACTTGGTTAAGAGTCAGGAAAACTTGAGTTTAAATACAGCCTCACGTGCTAGCTATGTGACTCTGGTTACAGCACTTAACCTCTCTTTGCCTCGGTTATGTCAACCATAAAATACAACTTCATTGGTTGATTGATTGACTTGGGGATGAACAAGAACAGAGAAGTTGAGGAACACCATAGGCATAAGGATATCTAATTCTATCCACCTTCGTTTAATTTAAAGCTAGTACCTCCCAATATGGTCTCACACCTTATACAGCCCTATACAGACAATTAACATATGTCAGGAGCTTCCACAGGCTCCTGACAAGTCTCCCAATAGCAAGCAATATTGAATCCCAAGAAATTAAGTGCTGTGTTCTCTGAATATTTGTAAATCAAACTTGATAATATCTGTAATCTAGGGCCAGGGTGAATTTAAATGCACTTTATCAAAAGTAATAGAAATAAATTCAATGTTACAAAATCACAGGGTCAGATAAATCCTCAATAGATTTTAGGCATTTGGGATATATATATATATATATATATATATATAATATTATTATTATTGATGGGAGGCAAGCTACCTTACTGTCAAAATCATAGGTCCATAATATTCAAAAAGAGAGAAGAAAAAAGATGGGAATAAGTATTATTAAGTGCCTAACATGTGCCAGGCTCTGTACTGATTGCTTTACAATTATTATTTCGTTTGATCCTCACAACAACCCTGGCAGATAAACTCTGTTCTTATCCCTGTTTAATGGTTGAGGAAACTGAGGCAAAGAGAGGTTAAATGGCTTGCCCAGGGTCATATAGCTAGTGTCTGAGCTTGTATTTGAATTCAAAGCTTCCTGACAGCCAATATAATAAAAAATGACACTTATACCCAAATTAATCTACTTATTCAGTGTCGTACCAATCAAAGTACTGAAAATTATTTCATAGAGCTAGAAAAAGTAATAACACAATTCATCTGGAGGAACAAAAGGTCAAGAACATTAAGGGAATTAATGAAAAAAATATGCAAAGGAAGGTGGCCTAGCCATACCAGATCTAAAACTACATTATAAAGAAGCAGTCATCAAAATTATATTTGGAACTGGCTAAAAAAAGAGTGGAGAATCAGTGGAATAGATTAGGTACTCAAGATACAGTGGTAAATGACTATAGTAATTTACTGTTTGACAAGCCCAAAGGCTCCAGCCTCTGGGCTATGAACTCACTATTTGACACAAACTGCTGGGTTAAACTAGAAAACAGTAATGGCAGAAACTAGGTATAGACCAACATTTCACATCCTAAGCCAAGATAAAATCAAAATGGGTACAGGATTTAGACATAAAGGATGATGCCATAAGCCAGTTAGGATAGCAATGAATAGTTTACATATCAGATCTATGGAGAGGGGAAGAAACGGAGAATATTATAAAATACAAAATGGTCACTTTTGATTACATTAAGTTTAAAAAGTCTTTGCACAAGTAAAATTAATGCAACCAAGTTTTGAAGGAAAGCAGAAAGTTAGGAAATAATTTTTACAGCAAGTGCTTCTGATAAAAGGCCTCACTTATCCAACATATAGAAGCCTGAGTCAAATTTATAAGAATACAAGCTATCCCCAGTTTATAAATGGTCAAAGGACTTGAATAGGCAATTTTCAGATGAAGAAATTAAAGCTATGTATAGCTATATGAAAAAATGCTTTTAATCATTATTGATTAAAGAAATACATATTAAACAACTCTGAGTACCACCTTACCTATGGAATTGGATAATGTGACAGAATAGGAAAATGTTCATTGTTGGAAGGGATGTAGGAAAACTGGAATACCCCAGCATTAATGCACTGTTGGTGGAGTTGTGAACTGCTTTGACTATTCTGGAGAGCAGCTTAGAACTGTGCCCAAAGGGCTAGAAAACTGCAAACTCTTTAATCTAGAAATACCATTACTTAGATCTATATTCTAAAGATATCATAAAAAAGGGAAAAGGATTTACATGTATAAAAACATTTCTAGCAAGTATTTTTGTGGCAACAAAGACCTGGAAATTGAGAGGATAGTCATCAAATGGGAAATGTCTGAACAAGTAGTGCTATATGAATGTAATGGATTACTATTGTGCTATAAGAAATGATGAGCAGGCAGATTTTAGAAAAACCTGGAAAGACTTGAATCAACTGATACTGAGTGAAGTGAGCAGAACCAGGAAAACATTGTACACATTAACATCAACACTGTATGATGACCAACTGTGATAGACTTAGCGCTTCACAGCAATACAGTGATCAAACACAATTCCAAAAGACTTGTCATGGAAAACACCATCCACATGCAGAGAAGGAGCTATGGAGTCTAAATGCTGATCAAGGCATACTATTTTTTCTTTCTTGTGCTTTTTCCTTTTTGTTATGACTTCTTTCCAAACATATATGGAAATGTGTGTAATATGATTGTAAAAGGAAGGAAGAAGAAAAATTTGAAAGTAAAAATCTTACAAAAATGAATGTTGAAAACTATCTTGTCATTTAATTGGGAAAAAATAAAATACTAAAAATGCTATTCACTAAAAAATAGTTTTGCTGACTCTAGAACCAGTACTAGAAACTTAGGATTGTATCTCCTCTCCTGTAATTCTTATATTTCTGACTGTGGACAATGCTCTTAATCACTCAGAACTTCAGTTGCATAATCTATAAAAAGGTGATAATACTTGTAGCATTTGCTTCAAAGAGGCATTATGAGGGTCAGCTGAGTAATGCACTATAAAAATGGCAGATTTTCAAAGTCATGATAGTATTTATATTATAAGCTCCTTAAAGGCAGGGACTATATTTTGCATCATTTTTTTTTTTTATCTCAAGGGCTTAGTAACACAGTGATCAGCATAGTGAGCACTTAATGTTAATTGATTGTCATGTGGTTGTGGTGGAACTATTTGGAATAATTGATAATCCTTTATTCCATTAAAAATCCACCTTTTCCCCTGTAAAATTATCTTTTGATTCCAGGTAAATTATTATTGATTGTATTCCTATTTCTTGTGATTGCATTCCAGCACCTCTCCGTTATGGAATCTGCCAAGTTTTGTGAGTTTTTCACTATGTTTTCTTGGAATTTTAACTGAGTTTTTCTAGGTTTGGGCAGTTTTTTTTTTCCTTTGGCATGAAAACTCTAGATTTTGACTATGATATTCTTGGGACTCTGCTTGTTTCAGGTCTACTTTGTCCTCTGCTTCTAGTAGATCTGGATGCATTTTGTTTATGATTCTTTGAAATACAGTGTAGAGAATTTTTTTTTAAAAATCAGCATTTTCAGAGAGTCTAATGACTCTTAAACTATATCTCCTTGATTTGATGCCCAACACAGGTGCTATTTTTTAATCATATTCCTTATATTTTTCTCTTTTTTCAATCTGTTTATTTTGTTTTACTATTTATTTCAGTCAAATAGAGTCATTGATTTCTATTTAATCTCTTCTAGTTTTCGGGATATCAATTTCTTGGGTCAGATTTACCATGTTTTATATTGAACTAGTTATTCTTCTTCCAGTTCTTTCCTCCAGAGCTTTTATTTAATTCCTCTTTTGCTTCCTTTCTTCTAAGCAGTCTCATAATCCTTGTGGAAAATCTATTTCTCCCATTTGAGTCTCTGAAGTTGTTCCAAAATTAGTACTTGGTAGTGATAAGGAAGAAAGAATAAAGCTTTAGTTAGACAAGCATTTTTATACTGACGTTTATTTTTGATTTATAAATCTCTTCAGCTATATTTTCTAAATTAAAGGTTTTTGCCTGATCAGGCTCTATCATGTGATGAATTTGGGGGCAAAAATGGTCAGCCTTGCTTGGTTTGGGTTTTTGCCCTAGGCCACTTGGATTCCTATGCTAAAACTTTGCCTTTCAAAATTAGGCCACCCTGAATCTTTGAGGTTCAGAAAACTGGATTTTCAACTTTGCTTTGCCCCCGCACCCTCTTAAAACAAAAATATATGAAGGATCTCAGAGCCCTTGACTATGGAATATTCTGGCACCAGCAATTCTCCCTGTAGCTTCCAGGGCCTGATTCCTGGAGCTTTCTGACCGCTTTGGGGCTTTCTTTGTAGGACTCTCTTTTCTTGCTTCCTCCACACACTGAGCCTTATCACCTTCATGCATCTCTGGCTTCTCACACCAGACCAAACAGTGATCAAGCAATCCAATGGGAAACAACAATAAATGACTCCTTATACTACAACCCAGAACCACTCAAAACCTGCCAGAAGTTTACAAGCAATAGGGTAAAAGGAAGCCAGCAAAGTCAGTGAACATACAGACATCCAAGCCTCCAGCCTGCCACTTTGAATAGAATTTCAGGTTTTTGGTGGAATAAGTAGGGGGAAACTGGGTGGTCATCTTCTCATTGAGGCAGCCATCTTGGACCTAAGCCTTAGCATTTGGGTCTTAAAAGCATTGATGGTCGGGCATGATCCAATGTCCTTCTTTACAGATCCTTATTAACTGTGCGGCATTTGACAAATGCTTGACCTCAGTTTCCTTCTCTATAAGATAGAAATGTGTCTAAGTTATAAGCAGGTTGTAAAAAACAATTGATGTGAATTTGGTAAAGTGTTCTGAAAGCATGCATGACTAGTTGTTCCTGTGAGTTCTGAACCTTCATGGGTACTTAAGCAGATAAATGAACAGGTTCAACTAATTCTTAGATGAAATAGCTACCATTGTAAATGCTTGAAAATTTCCCCAGATAATAAGCTAATTGAAAGTTGTGGAGTCAGATAATTGTCTGCATTTTTATAAGGAACCTTAGAGGCATTTTTTTTCTTGTCCGCTCACTTTAGAGATGAGGAAACAAAATCATTGGGACCAGTGACTTTCCCAGGGTCACACAATTTTCAGGTGTAGGACTAGAACCCAATGCCCCCCCACTGTACTGAATTTGGAGAGTTGTTTAATATTCTTGTGTCATCCTTAAGAAAAAAACTCTAGCCTCAGTAGCACTTCCATGTGGCTAGTGGAATCCATTATTGATTTGTGGAACTAAATTTTAATAGGAGAGAGATGGTTGGATACTAAATTTTGCTTCTTGTAATTCTGGTTATATTTTCCTTGCTAGTCCTTTTGTGTTAAATGCATTCGCACAGAAAACAAAACAGGTTCAAGTTGCTAATGATACATAATTAGCAAAACCCAGATGCTTTAGTCAAATAAAGAATACAATTTTAAAGCATGAGTGTTCTAAGATTGAAAATCATTGCTAAACCCAAGGGAATGGGCAACTTGCCCTTTTCTACAATCCAGAACCCCCTTTATTCTTGACCCAGAGCTCCAATCTTGATTAGGTTTAGTTCTCTTCCTCTCATACTCCTAAGCTTGTTTTGTCCCCCTAATTCATCCACCCCCATCCCAAGGAAAGACTATTGATAACTAAGACTTTGGTTCGTATCTAGGGTCTATCCATGCTGGGAATCGGTAGCAGGCAGGGAATTTTAAAACGTCCACAATATACGGTGTAATTTAGGTATGGGGCAGTTATTTATTTCATGTGCCCCAAAGATATTCTAAACACAAAATGCAAACACACATTTGACAGGAAAAAAAAAAAAAACTTAAACAAGCAACATTACTAACTACTCTTATACTCTGCTGAGAGGTTACTGGTTAGAATTATATAAAGCAATTTGCAAGACGTTTCACCTCCTCTCTGTACTATCTCCTTCAGAGTCCAAGTTTCAGGCATCTTTCTTTATTGATCATATCCTCACTGCTACCTACCAGTCAGGTCTACCTGATTGCCTCAAGGGTTCTGGACCTCAACATTGATAATGTGACCTGGAGAATTTCACCTTGATATCAGTGTTCAGCAATCATCTTGGGAAAAGAAAATCAAAGTAGAAGTAGCCTGCATTGGTCCAAATGTAAGATGACTTGAGAGTGGCTCCCATGTGATCTGAGTGAAGAATGGACCTTTCCCCATACCTCCCTGGAAGTCTCAGAATCACTTATTGCCAAATGTGGAAGCTTAAGGGCAGAATCACTCCCTTGTTAAAAGACTTGTCGAGACATCTCCCTTTATTATAGTTTCTGAAACAGGGTAATGGTGTGGTTTTTAAAAAAATGTTACAAAAATATTAATCTTTGGCATGCATTACTGATGGAATTGGATGAAACCAAACAGAGGGAAATTGGAGGTCATCTTAACAAAAGATTAGGAATACTTTGCCTTGTCACTTTCCTTAGAGAAGTTTCCCCATCTATCAAATGGGCAGCTTCAGTTGAGTTATAAAGGTAAAAGCCAGAATTCAGGGACTTGAAAAGATAGATGAGAAGTCTCGGCAAAGGATGTCAATCTTGAGTTTAAGTAGTTTTGACATTTAATCGATTGGAAGAGGTTGTTGATATCTAGAACAATTTAGCAAGATCAGGCAGTGGCTTTTTTTGTTTGGTTGTTTTTATTAATTTTATGATATGGGAGACTAGAATATGTTTGAATGTGATTGGGTAAGAAGCCTGTAGAGAGGGAGAGATTGAAGATGCTTGTAAGAGTAGGGACTCTTTTAATTCCCTTGCCATAATGTGATTAAAGATGAAATTTGCTTTGGCATCTCTTATTAATACTTGTATTATACTATTCTTGACATAATTGGAGTTAAATCTCTAGTGAGTGAAATCTGACAGTACAGAACCTATAATAAATAAACACAGGTATTGAAGAGCCAGAGACTAGAGAGTTATTGGCATTTTAGTAATTATGCGGCAAAAAATAACCTGGTTTGTTGAACTCCAGTGCCTAGAATCTCCCAACTCCCAGTCCGTCTCGATTGAAATTTCCAAATAAAATGATTAGCCCTTCTTCAGATTTATTCTTTCAGGAAGTAGAGGATTAAGGGATAAGCTTGCTCAATAGAAACATATGCGTTATATTAAGAAAAAAAAAACTTTGTTATGAGACTTGATATATAATTGTTAGGAGACTGAAGCTAAACTAGAAAATACCTAAATATCTTCTGTTATTCATTCTTGGCTTTCTAGAGATGTGTGACTCTATTTTATTTTTCTTCATTTAAATTGTTTTTAAATTTTTATTAATATCTTTTTCACATCTCTTTAATTATTTTAATGTGTAACTTCCTCTCTCCTTCACAGAAGTCATCCCTTGTAACAAGGAATAAAAGAGAAAATATTTCACTAAAACAAATTATACCTCTCACAAGCCTTACAGTCTATGTGGTATTCCACATCCAGAGATCATGCTGCTATAAAGAAGGAAGGTTGGCACGTGTGTTTTGTTTTTCTCTTCATTAACTACTCAGTGTTCAGTTTTGCTTTTCCTTATTTTTTCTCCATTTATATTTTCAGATGGATATGGGTTTTCCATCTCTCCTTACTTTATTTTGCATCAGTTTATCTGATTTTCCAAGCTGTAACTCAAAACCTAGCCACAAAAAGAGATTGTTGAAAATCACCATTGATTATAGTTGAAAAAATAAAGTATTATTTACTGCAAAAAAAAAAAAATTAGTTCTTCTTATTGCTTTGTCTGTTACCAAAGAGCAAATGCAATTCTTCCCCAATTTATAGACAATCTACTTTTTTCTCCCAGTTTTTGTTTCCATAAGATATATTGATAAAATATATTGGGGGCACATCGAAATTTACCCCCCTTGGAGCTCTTCAACATCTTTGCCTCATAGTAGGCTCTCTATCACAGAGCATAGATATTTCATCACTTTTTGTCCCCAGCACATTGTAATAATGTACCTATCTTTGGGAATACTTTGTATATGAACTTTTTCTTTGGTCTTCTTTGCCAATTTACCATCGATGGAGTGAATTCTGACATTCTAGTTGGTGTTTCTCATCACATTATTGGGGGCAATCCTTCATATGGTAGTTAATCATTTTAAATTCTGCTGAGGGGCGGCTAGGTGGCATAGTGGATAAAGCACCAGCCTTGGAGTCAGGAGTACCTGGGTTCAAATCCGGTCTCACACACTTAATAATTACCTAGTTGTGTGGCCTTGGGCAAGCCACTTAACCCCATTTGCCTTGCAAAAAAAACCTTAAAAAAAAAAAAAATTCTGCTAAGAACTCTCCGTTCATATCCTTTGAGCAATTACATTGAGCAGTTACTCCTGGACTTACATATATGAATTAGTTTCCTTATGTATCTTGAATGTCAGACCCTTAGCACAGATATTTGATAAAAATACTTTTTCCATGTTTTGAAAAAAATTTTCCATGAATCAATTAATTGTTGTCTTATTCTAGTTCCTTGATTTTGTTAGTGAGAAAGTAGTTGAATTTCAAAAACTCAAATTTAATTATCTAGTGTGGTCTCTTTTCTACATTTTTTGATTCCTTTTTACCTCTAGAATCGAAAGTAAACTCCTCTGTTTGGTTTTAAAGTCCTTCACCACCAGGCCCCAATTTCTTTTTCATCACTGCTTTATCCATTACTCCCCAGTACAGATCTTCTTATGCTTTGTTATATCCAGCAGCCCATCTGCCAGCCTTTCAACTGGCAATACTCTAAAATATTGATGATTAAACTCAGGTTTGTAAGATACACTATTTTTGTGGTACAACTTGAACTTTTGTTTTTTGAAAGCTATTATTCCATGACTCCCTCTAATTTCCTATGAATATGAAATCCTGTCATAGAATTGCTTTCCCCATGTATGTAAAGGCCTTCCTACTAACTGCTTGCAAAAGGTGTTGGTTTTGGAAATTGTTGAGTTTAACCCCCGTTTTTAGTGTTTGTATTGGGGAAGGTTTTATTTAGCAGTGGACAAATCTGTGAATTATGTTGATATTTAGAAGTTCTGGATAGTTTTCTTATATTGTTTCCCTGATTGTGGTATTTAAGTTTATTATTTGTTTTTTTCTAGTTTTGGAGGGATTCCTACAATGCTTAAGTCACCTTTGTACTTTCCGTCTATAAAGGCCAATGACTTGATCTTAATGTAGAGTTCAAATGTTCCTTCATAGTAGGTCCTTTTCTTTCTCTTGTGCTAAATTTTGTTTTGGTTCTGTCTTTTTGTGTCAGAAATTTCTTTTGCTTTATAAGCTTCCACTTCTTTGGATAGATATTTCTTCATTTATTCCTGTTTTTGCTATATTTTTTAATTTTAATTCTATATTGAAAGTTGTTGTTTCCAACCTAATTTCATTCTACCTTGTTATAAGAGTTTTATACATATATGTGTGTGTATGTAAAAATATACTTTTATATATATATACATCTATATAATATTAATTTTGGATCATTCTGAAATGCCGTTTTGCTATTCTGTGATCTCTGGGAGTCCTTAGCCATTTATCAGTATTGGGGATTTCCTCAGTCAATATTTATTTTACTTCCTACTGTAATATTTGTTCCATGGAATTTGACATCTCTTTTTTTGGAATGACACAGCAGGATTGTATTCTGTCATTCACTTTTAACATTTCACTGCCTTAGCCTTTCTTTCGAATTCCCCATCACTTATTACTTGATGTCTCTACTATCCATTCATGCACAAATAAGATTAATTTGCTAGCTGTGGGGGGTGTGGGTGGGTGGGGGGCATCACACTCTTCCTGTTGCAGATTATGGAGGTCGTCTGTGCCCTCCAGGGAGAGATGACTGCCATATATCTGTTTTAACACCCATACTCAAGACCCATTTCTTTCCAAATGCTGTACCCAGTACCTTTGCCCAATTCTTTCATCCTTTTGTACCTTTTATTTTTTTGACCTGACCGGATCAATGTTTGCTTTGGTTATCAGAGGATTTTGTGCCAGACTCTCAAGATACAAGCTCGCACATTTGCTTGAGTTGACTGTTTCAGGCATGTGAATTCAGTTTGAGGAAAGGATGCTTTGTGAGACCTCTAAGAATTAATTTTTTTCCAGAATTAACTCATGTAATTTGTCCAAAGTAGCTATCTTTTCCAATTAAAGTTTTTTCGAGAATTAACTCATGTAACTTGCCCAAAGTAGTTCTAACTTGTTAACTTGAGAGGATTAGTTAAGAGAAAAAACTCCCCACCAAGCACATAATTTCTTTTATTTGAAACTTAGAGATTTGAAGAAGTATATAGAAAGTAATTATTTACCATATTGTTGAACCAATCATTTGGAAAACTTAACTTTTAGAATTATTTCACTATCTTCATCCAGGAGAGAAGTACAAACAAGGGCTTATGAAATGTCACTTAAGAAAAAAACACTGTTTGTTCCGCTGTTTTGGGAATAAGACCATCTGTAACTCGAAAGAACATTGGCACGTGGCTTTTTGTTGTGATTGCAGCAGCAGTGTGCCTGGAAGCCCATAAGGTTATTACTGGAATGCTTACTCTGTTGAATGGACCTGTTGGGCCCAGGCTCTGGGAATCTGAGTAATTTTTCATAAATAATCTTTGTGATCAGCTGGGTGAGTGGGGAAAAAAACACTTGGAATTGCTGTTTTTTTTAAAGGATTTATTAGTCAAAATTCATTTCCTAATGGTTTTTTGCCAAATCAACTTTCAGGCAACCAGGAAACTAACAGGTCTTAATTTATTCTCCGTCAAGTTGAAAAGTGGCTCCTTGGGATGGTATAGATCCTCCCTAAGTAGGAAGGAACATGTCCAACTGAAGCAGTTTGTACAAAAGAAGGGGGAAATTTCAGAAGATGACCTTTAAAGGTTGATGGGTCTATCTGCTAATGGAAAAATTGCTGATAATTGGTCTACTCTACTTTCAAAATGTGGGCTAAGTAGTAAGCTTGGTATGGATATTTTTTTAGACCCAAGAGAAAACATGAAGAAAAAAAAATTCATATATTCAGAAAATAAAATCTACAGGTTCTGTAGGGTGCATTCTATATGAATGCCATAGACTAATATGGGAAGAATGGGCAGAGAAACTGAATCTTTGGGTCTTTGAGGTTTTTATGTTGGCTTCTTTTTTTTAGTTTTATTTATTAAGGCAATGGGTTTAAGTGACTTGACCAAGATCACCCAGCTAGGTAATTAAGTTTCTGAGACCATATTTGAACTCAGGTCTTCCTGACTCCACTGTGCCACCTAGCGCCCAATGTTTTTTACCAAGTCTTTTTCTTTCTTAGACTTTTTATCTAAATCTACTTATGCAATCAAAAGAAGCATGTGTGAATGCAAATGTATATTTTCATATATGTTCATATCATGCACAAGCACATATATGCATGTGGATATTTTTGCATCCAAATGTGATTTCACTGAACTGGAGAGTTCCTGATTAAGTGCTTTCTTTACCAATCAGTATCATTATCTTCTGTGACAAGTATAATCTGTTATATTAATGATTTTAAGTTTATTTTCTCTAGTGAGCAAAACACAATCTTAAAAGAAGCATCGCCGTAACTGACATATGACATGGGAAATGAAACCTAAGTCTATTTAGGATCCCATCATCAATTTTGAGGATATTACTCAGTATTGACATAAAATACTTTATATACAGGACATATACATATATATTATGTATTATTTATATCATATCAATAACTAAAATACTTTGTGTGTATTTATATACTTTATAGTGATTATATTAATCACTATTAAATGTGGAAGTGTGTGCATATTAAGGGAAATTCTTCATGGTAATAGTGTTTATTGGTGTTTAAAATCTGGATTAAATTAAATTAAATTAAAATCTGGATTAAATCTGTTTAAAATCTGGATCCCCCCCCCATTTATAGGCAAAGGCCTGTGTCTTCTTTTCATGGCACTTTGTACAAAGGAGATACTAAATGAATATTGAATGCATGAATGAATGTCTGAACATGTATTATTTCCAAGTAGGTAAATAGAATCCAAGTAGATATACGGACCTAGACTATGCAATTTATACCCCTAATGATTTAAATATACACATGACTTCTGAGACTATTTAGTCCAATCCCCCTCACTTTATAGATGTGTAACCTGTAGCCCAAGAAGATTGAGTGACTTAACCAAAGGTCATATGGCTAGTAGGTGAAGGAAGCAGAACTTTAACTCAGATCCTTTCAGTGCAGATCCCAGCATTTTCCCTTACCATTCTGCTCATTTCCAATGGAAATGAAAAGGTGGGTGGATAAAACATAGCACAAGAAGATGGTATTTTGCCATTAAGAGCTTTAATTAACCTCTTAATTGCTTCAGTTTGCAAGCAAAGAAAATCAGCACATGTTGGAAATCACCATTGTTAAATGATTATTAAAATTATTATTATTAATTTTTTGGTTTCTATTATTTCCATTATGATTAGCATTTCTGTTCAACTTTAAGATTTGCACAGAACTTTCTAATATTAGCTTATTTTATCTTCACAACACCTCTGGGAGGTAAATGCTTTATTATCCCCATTTTACAAATGAGGAAACTGAGGCAGAGGATACATGACTTGTCCTGGGTCAGAAATCTAGGCAATGCTTGAGGCAGGATTTGAATCCAAGTTTTCATGACTCCAAAAGTAAAATGTAAATGTTTAAAGTATCTTGGAAAACACATCACACATAATAAGGAAATCTGAATTGGTGGCATAGACAAAACCTCATTCTCTGAGATGTTAGAGAGGCAATAAAGATAGCATAAATGGATCTATTTTTTCTTGTGTGGTTACCATTGATACCAAACTAAGTGTTTTCTTAAATAGTCTTTTAGTTTTTTTCTAATTACATGTAAAGATAATTTTTAAGATTCATTTGTTAAAAATTTTTTATATTACAATTTTTTTCACCCTCTCTTCCTGCCTCCCTGAAATGAAAATTGTTGTAGGTTATATATGTACAATCATGTAAAACAAACTTCCATATTAGTCATCTTTGGAAAGAAGAAAAAAATCCAAAGGAAAAAACCCACAAAAACATTAAATTGAACATCATATACTTTAGTCTGCATTCAGACTTCATCAGTTCTTTCTCTGGAGGTGGATAGCATTTTCCTTCATGAGTCCTTTGCAATTGTATTAGATCACTGTTTTGCTGCAAAGAACAGAATTATTCGTAGTTGACCATCACACCATGTTGTTGTTACTGTGTCCAATGGAGTCCTGGTTTTTCAATGTTTTTAGATTCTCAAGATTGCTTCAGCACATACCATTGGAGCCTAAAGTGTTTGACATGTTTTCAGAGCAGGAATGCCTAATCAACTAATTTTGGCTTAAGCCTGAATTGTGTATGTCTTAAATTGGATGGCTGATTAGACATAAACTGTATCTTCCCACTCCCTCCACTTTTATATCTACTATGCATTACAAACTATATATCATGTAGACATGTCAAATATCGGATGATAAAAACAGAACTTATCTTCTCCCCTCTCCCCATGACTCCCCTCCAGGTTCATAAGCTTGGTGTTACCTGCAAGCATGACTCTTTTTCATGCCACATATCCAATCAACTACTAAATCTTGACATTACCTCTACAACATAGCTCTTATTTCTGACTCCTCTCCATGCCTAAGACTTTTCCCTTGGATGTGGGAAATCTGGGACACTAATACATTATTGGTGGAGTTGTGAACTCATCCAAACTTTCTGGAGAGCAATTTGGAATTATGCCCAAAGGGCAACAAAAATGTGCATGCCCTTTGATCCAGCAATACCAGTACTGGGTCTATACCCTGAAGAGATGATAAAAAAGGGTACAAACATCACTTGTACAGAAAAAATTCATAGCGGCCCTGTGGTGGCAAAGAATTGGAAATTGGTTAAATGTCCTTCATTTGGAGAATGGCTGAACAAACTGTGGTATATGTATATCATGGAACGAATGCTATTGGTCTATTAGAAACCAGGAGGAATGGGAATTCAGGGAAGCCTGGAAGGATTTGCACGAACTGATGCTAACCGAGAGGAGCAGAACAAGAAAAACATTGTACACCCTGACAGCAACATGGAGGTGATGACCAACCTTGATTGACTTGTTCATTCCATCAGTGCAACAACGAGGGACTATTTTGGGGTATCTGCAATGGAGAATACCAGCTGTATACAGAGAAAGAATTATGGAGTTTGAACAAAGACGAAAGCTATTACCTTTTATTTAGGAGAAAAAAACCTGTTATCTTATTATGTAATTCTGCACTTTCTTATGCTTTCTTTTTCTTCCTTAAGGATATGATTTCTGTCTCATCACATTCAATTTAGATCATTGTATACCATGGAAACAATGTAAAGACTATCAGACTGCCTTCTGTGGGAGGGGGAAGGAAGATTGGGGGGAAAATTGTAAATCTCAAAATAAATAAAATGTTAAAGGAAAAAAACTTTCACAACATGCAATTGAAAAAATAAAATATCAACTGAAAGAAAACACTTGCGCCTTTGTTCAAAATGCTCATCACTTTTATCCTACATCACTACTGGTGGTTCCTAATTGGTCTTTGTGCAATATCCCTCCAGCTTATCTGTCACACAGCAGCTGAAGTAATTTGCATAAAGCACAAGTCTGTTCATATGCATCCTGTCTTCACATTACTCCAATGGCTTCCAGTTGCATTTAGGAACCACTATCAACTCCTCTAGTTGGCTTTGAAAGCTCTTTATAACTTGGATCCAACCTATTTTTCCAAGCTTGTTAGATATGACTTCCTTTATCTCTTCTGTGTCCTAGTTCTATTCCTTACACAAAGGTGTCTATCTTTGTGTCTGTTTGTTGTCCTCTCTGCCTCCAGTGCCCTCTCTCCTCATGAATTCATTGTTTCCTTCATTAAGACAAGAACTCTTCTTCTGATCTTCTTCTCTTCTTCAGTGGCCTTTTCTCCCCAATTACCTTGGACTTCTTTTGTAAAGATATATACTCACAGCTACCCTATTGAAAAGTCAGGCTGATGTTTGCCAGTGTTTGCTCTGCACATTGTTTAAGGGGTGAAATGGAATGGGTGCTTAAGAACTTTCTTGTTGCTGGATGATTGACGCATCTTCTCGGAGGTTTGCCTCTTTTCTGATCCTTCACTCCTTCCATAATGCATATGGGAAAGGGGGGGGGGTCTGGTTATCGCCATCCATGAAATGATTAATCATTTGTCTTTGCACTCTATGACATTTGGTTGATTCCAAAAATAAAGTCCTCCAACAAAGAATAGGCAATTCCAAAGCTTTCTAGAGAGTTGGTATCACTCCAGAAATATTTTTAACACAAGAAAGCAGTATATTTGTCTGAGAACCAAAAAGTGCATGCCTCAAAGTCCCAAGGTTGTAAAGAGAAAGTTATGATTTATAATCATAATTAATATAATTAATAATAATAATAATAATAATAACAACTGATAATTGAACAAGTCTCTTGAATGTGCTGTGACATTTAAATCAGACAAGGTCCAACACTACCTACCTGTAACACTTTGGAGTGCAGCTCAGGCAGATAAGTTGTAATTGGGAAATAATTGGGAAAGCAAAAATATCTTAGATCATGGATAACGTAAATATATGGTTTTCTGAATCAGTATGCTGCTCTCCTCTTGAGTTAGTTTTAAAATATGCTACTTATGTTTTGTTGTATTTTTATTTGTTAAATATTTCCCAACTACATTTTCATCTGCTTCTTACCATATTGGGTAGAGTTGCCTATATTTTTGACATTTCCTATTTATACTAGCTTTGTTGAAAAACTTTGAATTCCACACTTTTCACTCAATCATTTGCTCCACATTTATAAAATAGATTGAAGCATTGTAAGGATGTTTGATATATGGAACAAAACTTTTCTTTATTCAGTGCATGTACTCAACACATAATAATGTAAATTAATGTTATCAGACTTGGCATCTGCTAAGGAGACAGTTTAAGCCTGCCTTAAATCCTGCCTAGCCTTCGATTCGTTTTACCCTCATTCATTCCTGAGTAGAAGTGAATGTAACTTTCAAGTCTAAGAGGGAGTTATACCTAAGTTTACAAGCCACATGGCATGAAAAACTGTAAAAACATAGAGACCTAGAGAAGAAATTACAATCAAGGGGGGGGGTGCAGATACAAGAAGGTCTGTTCCATCTCCCTTATCCCATATGTTGTAGTCTTTGGCCTGAGGAAGGTTAATGAAAATTTAAATTAATCTCAATTATAAAAACCACTCATTTTATCTGCCTGTTTGAGACTGTACAGAATATTAATTGCAAGAGGATGTTGTTTGGTCTTCAGAGTGTTCCTATTTGAAATTCATCAAAGACAATGAAAAAAGGGATACAGGAAGAATACATTATTGAGGTCCTATATATACTAATGATAATTCCTTTGTAAAAGGGCACATATGTTCATAGATATGAGACAGAAATATTGTATCCTCCCAGTAATGCCTTGATATAAGTGATATTTCTCACCATACTGCCTGTTTTAAAGAAAAAGGAATTGAGATTTCAAGGTTAAGTGAAGGGTCACAGAAGGAAGAATTTGAACCCAAATCATACATATTCCACACTGCTGATCTCAGTCTGTCAAGGCCTCTGATTCCACTGAGTTGCCAGAAGCTTTGATTATGTCTTCAAAGTAGATGGGGATAGAAGTAGGGTGCCATTCAGTCCCCTGAAGTGGTCACTGTCCTGTTTGATTTCTTCCTCACTTTTCCTGTGCCTCTGAAACTGATCCTGACCCAGTGTTAGTAGCTGGCTTGCAGTGCCTCATTGATGGCCTTGGGGGTCAGACACTTGGTGCTTCCCATTCAGTATGGATGGACAAGATGGGAAATCTAATGAATACACTAAGATTTATTGCCAACACTTTGAATGTCTGTTTATTAACTATGGATTTTTGTATGCACAGGACTTTTGGTTTCCATTATTTGCCTGTCTCCTAGGTCAACTGTGTGGCACAATGGATAGAATACCAAGTCTAGAGTCAGAAAGACCTGAATTTAAATGTGAACTCAGATACATACTAGCTATCTGAACCTAGGCAAATCACTTACCCTTGTTTGCCTCACTTTCCTCATCTGTAAAATGAACTAGAGAAGGAAATGGCAAACCACTTTGGTATCTGTCAAGAAAATCCCAGATGAGGTCCCAGAGAGTTGGACATGACTAAAATGACAACAGCAATAAATTCGTGGCAAAAAAATTCACTGCTGTCAGGGAATGGTTCCAGCAATTAAGAGACTTGAGAATTACTTTAACTGTCTGGTCCACATTGCCTACCACAGGGCTGCGCTATCTCCAAAGGGTATCAGGACAAGCTTAATATATAATTTTCTTGTTTCTAAATGTAGTAAGATTTTCCTTTTAGAAAAAAAAAACTATAGAAAGAAAGATGTGAAATCATTTTTTTTTTTGTTGAGCTCCTGGCAGCCTTTTATATTTAGAAAAAACATCCTGAGTAGTTTAACTATTAGACCATGCAAACAGATAAAATGAGTGACCTGGTGTGGTCTTCTCTCAGATATAAAGACAATTGAAACACAACAACAAAACTGAAGGTCCTCTGTTTGCTTATGAGGAATGTCAGTCACCAACTGAGAGGACAAAGATTCCTGTGAAGGGAGTTGACATCCCTGATTTGCCAAAGATCTCTGAGCATGGTTTGAACCTGTCCAAGGGCAGTAACAGCTGAAACAAGATCTGGGCAAGAGTAACTCCTCCCCACTGTCCCCAGAAAGACTGAATGGTTGGTTTCTCCTCTCTCACTCCATTTTCCAGGAGCTCCTAAAATCTTCAAATCAGTCTGAGGAGATTTCACAGGCCATCAGGGATCATGACTATAAAAATGGCCCTTAGAGGCCAGGAAGTCCATCTACCTTCTTGTATAGATGATAACCTTAACTCAGAGAACTTGAGGAGCATGCCCAGAGTCACAGAGCTTTTCAGTTCATTTCTTGCCAACTCCACTTGCTTGTTTTTTTAGGTTTTTACAAGGCAATGGGGTTAAGTGGCTTGCCCAAGGCCACACAGCTAAGTGATTTTTTTTAGGTTTTTGCAAGGCAAACGGGGTTAAGTGGCTTGCCCAAGGCCACACAGCTAAGTAATTATCAAGTGTCTGAGACAGGATTTGAACCCTGACTCCAGGGCTGGTGCTGTATCCACTGCACCACCTAGCCACCCCCCAACTTCACTTTTAATAACATTTCTGCTGTGCTATTCCCATGCCCGTAGTGTAGTCTTACTCTACTTGAAGACATCTAATGACAAGGACTGGACCATGGAAGGTTTCAAAGGCCACTTCTATATGGGACTGTTCTCATTGTTACAGATCATTTCCCTGTATTGAGCTGAAGTCAACCTCTGTGTAATTTAATATTCGTGCATGTACACACACACCATTGTGATTCTGCTCTGTAGAGCCAAGCAGAAGCTAAGATCCTCATCCCTTTGAGAGCTCTTAAAATGTTGGAAGAAGGTGCACATATTCGTTAGAAGGACACCCTTTGCCAATGCCTCCCCATCCAGTTCAATCTTACCTGTCCCTGCCATTAAGTTCCATGTAAGTGGTTGACCTTGTGAGATAAACTAAGTTCTAGGTTTCTTGATGCCTTTGAATGACTCAACTTGAAGCATTATGGGATGGTGAAAATGTGTGTCAGGTCAGAAAATGGAAAGAAGTCTGGGCAGTCTGCCCTCAGAAAGAGTGAGGATTCAGAAAAGGAAAGAAAAAATGAGCAGGAAACATGAACCGTATTTTCTTGAGCAAAGAGAATGCTCTATTCTCTAAGGCTGTGTTGGCAAAGAGAATGGCCATGTGACTGCACATTTCAGACTGGAAGGGGAGAGGAGGATTATATCGGAGCCATACTGGGATAGAGATGTATTGTTAGCTAATTCTGTGTCTGTGTGTGGGTGTACATGTGCTGATCATCTACCTCTTGGGGGTGCCTGCACAGAAGACAGACACAGTGGGTCATAGAACCCTATTGTGCTTTAGAATCTACATAAGTTTTTCCATGTTCACAGAGGCACGTCTGTCTACGGATTTTGCTAAATCATTGATTTGCTTACCAAATTAATGTTTGATGTAACCACTAAGAAACTCAAAAGCAATTGAGTGAGTTCAAGTTAGTTGATCAAATAGGAGCTGAATTTCATTGGTCCAATTGATGGTCAAAAGAGGAACCATCTGAATGTTGATGCTTTTAGCTAATATGTATTAAGTATTCCCTTCTTTCCTTTTTACGACTGCGTTTGCTTGCTTCCTTCTCTCAAATGCTTTCCGTGTTGAACTAGTGCTTCTTTGTTCTGTGATTACTTGATATCACCCATGTTCTTAGTTTCTTACCTTTGAGAATGGAACTTCTGGCAAGACAATATGGTTTTGATCTTGACATTTGTAACCCTAATGCATAGCATGGTCTGTGGCACATGGCAGGCATTTTACAAAATGCTTGGATGGTATTGAGTTGGTACAGTGACTAGACTGCTGGATGAGAAGTCAGGAAGACTTGAGTTCAAATCCAGTCTCAGACATTGACTTGCTGTTTCACCCTGGACAAGGAGCAAACTACCCCTATCTATTAGGGTTGTTGTGAGGATTAAATGAGATGATTATAATAATCATAAAGCAGTTAGAACTGTCTGATATGCAGTTGACATTGAATAAATATTTCTCTTGTCCCTTCTTTCATTTTATCCTTCCTCTCTTCTTTCTATATACAAGTTGAGTTATTGGGTAGACTGCACTCCTTGATGTTAGGGATTGATTGATTTTTTGACGTGGCTCCCTGAGTATCCAGCACATAGTAGGCCTGTATCTTTGCTGAATGGAGCTGAATCAATGATATGTTAATTAACCAGAAAAGACTCATAGTCTGTCTTGAATGACATTGAACTGTATAACTGCATTCCACTGGAGATGGTAGAGATGCCACATATAATAATACTACTAAAATATATCCTTATCATCCTTTGCAATTTCCAATAATCTGTGGTATACCTTGCCTCACAGATTCCTCATAGTACCACTGTAGAGTAAGGAGGTATGATTCTGCACCTTCTTCAGAGGAAGAAACTGATGCTCACATAGGTGAACTGATTTTCCTGGGAAAGGACATAGCTAAAAAGAGCAGAACTGGTCATTCATCCCAATTCTTTTTTGGCTCCAAGACAAATAGTGCTTTCTTTTGTTCTGACCAAACTAGCTTTTCTTGATAGTGTGAATGGGTCCATGTTCATATTCTAGAAGATAGGACATAAGTGCAAGGAGGGCAAGGGCTGTTGAATTTTGATTTTGTATTCTCAGTGACTGGCCTATAGTCAGTCCTTAATAATTGTTTACTCAATTAATTTGAATTTCATCATCATGTACTAAAACCAAGAAATGAATCTTACTTAGATCTCCTACAAAGTTTTCATTCTTCCCAGTATCCAAGAATCTGTCTGTTTGCAACATTTCCAGACGTGCAGGAATGAATTCTTTTTGGTGGAGTTGAAGCTGTTGATGAGTAATGATCAAGTAGGAAGATGGTAATAAAGAGGAAGCAAAGAGCTGCTGAGAAATCAAGAAGAAAACAGAGCCTTGGGTGGAAGGAGGGACAACAAAAAAAGAGAAATGGAGAAAATTAGTTGTACACTAGATTTGTTAAGGGGGGAAAGGTAATGAGCTACTGTTCTGTGTGCATCTCAATAGGGACTGGAGTATGTATATATGTGCATACATTTACAAATAGATATATGAAAGAGTATGGCCTAGTAGATAAAGAGTCAGCTTTAGAACCAGGAAAGCCTGGGTTCTAGTCTTACCTCTGAGCCATCCTGTGACTCAAGGCAAGTCACTTAACCTCTCAGTGACCCAGACAATTCTCTCAGATAATCAGCTTGCAGAGAAGGTGCCACCCTGCAATGGTAGAGGGCATTTGCTCACCTCAGTTCCCCATATGAAAGAAATCACATGAAGACAATTCAAGACCTCCTTCCCTTGCCTTTTCCCTCTTATTTCCTATATTACTCAGTTATACTTTTTTTTCCAACTTAATTTTGTGCAAAGTAAAATACTTAACAAGCAAAATATCTGGGGAGATATGTTAACATTTTGCTAATAGATGCTTTAAGGAAAAATATTTCTTTTTAACAGCTTATTCACATTTAGAGGAGAGAAATATGTAGCAAGTGATTTTCCTTTAGCCTCTTTTTTAAAAAAAAGAGCTTCTATCACCTTTTACACACACACATAGTGGTCCCCATGCTCATTGAGAAAAGAATGAATCCCTTTGTGACTTTGGTGTATAGCCATTCCTTAGAAATGATGAGAGTGTTAATGTCTATTAATATAGAGAATGAACTACCTTTTACACAAGGGAAAAATGTAAACCTGAGATCAGAAAGTTAGCTCATTCTTAGGAAAAGCACAAGTATATGCAGCTTGTAAAGACTTCCTGGCTTCTACAAGTGATCTGTGGAGTCATTTTGCCCAACCAACAAACTGTATTGGATTGTGTTCTAGTTTTCCCTCTCTCTCCTTTTTGCTTTCACCTTCTGTTCCTTCTCTCTCAGTGATCTCATTAGTCTATATGGGTTTATTCTGTGAAGATGACTCCCAAATCTTACATATTCATCCCTCATCTCTCTGGCAACTACTAGTTCAACCTTGTGAACTACCTGCTGCACATTACCATCTGGATATGCCTGAAGACTTTTGTCTGAAACAAAGCTTATTTTCCTGTGACTCTCCAAACTCAGAATCCAGTTTGTAAAAGACAAGAAAATGTACCAAAATGATGCCGAAGAAAATGGGGGCAAGTGATGGTGAACACAAGCCCTCCTTGTAGGAAAGGGGAATATGAAGTAAATGATGGGAGACCTCAACTTCATCAGGAATATTATGTCAAGGATGCCCCTGTCCTTGGAGACATCACTCACTCTCCTCACTTCTCCATACACCTCATACCGAGTCAGTAATCAACTTTTGTAGAGTCTCTCTTTGTAACATCTCTCACATGTTTCCCCTTCTCTCCATACATACCACCACCACTCTAGTTCAGACTCTCATCACTTCTCACCTGAATGGTTACAACTGCTTTTTCAGTTCCTCTCATGTCTAACAAACCCTCAATGTATTTGCCAAATAGAAATTCCTAAAGCACAGGTAATTTGACTGAAATCCAGTAATAACCCCGTGGATATGTTTAGCCAATCTGTAAGTGATGGTTACCTATTTTGTTCCTTTTGCTTTATTACCACAGAAATATAGCTATGAATCTTATGAACCTTTCTTTGATATCCTTGAGATATACCTAGCAGTAGAATCCTTGTGACAAAGGGTCTGGACATCTTAGGACAATTCCAAATAATTTCCTTAATTTCTGGATCACAATCCTCCCAATAGTTTATCTGTGTGCATATTTTTCTGCATTTCCTCCAACATTGACTATACTACTGTCCTTTGTCAGTATTCCTGGTATGTGGGGCTCAGAAATGTTTTGATTTTGCATTTCACATATTTTTAGTAATTAATTTAATACATTTTCCCCATGATTATTTAGAGTTTGCAGTTAATCTTTTGAGAGCTTTGTGTTCATATCTTTTGAAAAGGAAGGCATCGAGCAATTAATCCCCTATGTCTCTGCTTTCAGACCATTGTCAGAGATACTTAATACAGAGAGATTTTTGAGTTTTCTACCTTATATTCTTTGCGTTTTTCGACTGAGGTGATATAGCACTGCACCTAGAGTAAAGAAGATCTGAGTTCTAATCTAGCCTCAAATACTTACCTGCTCTTTGATACTGGCCAAATCATTTGACCTCTACTTGCCTCAGTTTCCTTATCTGTAAAATGAGCCTAATAATAGCACCTATCTCCCAGAGTTGTTATGAGGATCAGATGAAGTAATGTTTGTAGTATTTTGCAAACCTCAAACTGCTATGGAAATGCTTCCTTCACAACTCAACTCTGATGCTGCCTCCCACGTGCCATCTTCCCTGATTCTCCTACTGGTGACTGCTCTCTTTTCCTTCAGAATCATGGTGTCAGAACAAAAGACTTTTGAGAATTGTCAGGAACATCAACATCTAGTCCAATTCACAAACAAAATAAAGGCCCATCACATCACACGCATCACTCATCGCCATAGTATGCATCCAGTCACTGTCATTTTACCTAGTCCAAGGACACGGTATTTGCCACACCCAAGAGAGCCCTTCCTACTTAAAGACAGATCCCACCAGTTGTTAGGAAGGTATCCTTAACATCTTGCCTTTCTATTTGGCTTTTTCCAGCTTCTGAATCCATTAGCCACTCAGTCATAGCTGTTGACTGATGGACTATTTACCAATACTAGAATGGAAAAGGAATGAAAATGTAAGGGAATAATTTAATGAAGTCATTATGATAATATGTTGCTGTTAATAACTGATGAGCTGGTGTGCTGCCATTTATAATAACCAAACAAGATCTTTAAGCCTGGTTTGTGACCACTTGTCTTCCTATAAACACTAATCTGCCCAGCAGTTTTTATATGCAAGGTAGTATAGTAGTGCATGGCTTTGGTTGGGAAATGCCCAAGTTTCTTGCTAATAAAGAACCCAAACCTGACATTTTTATTAATGTATTATAAAATGTTATATGTACACCAATAAATAGTCATCAATGAGGCAGTGGATTGCAAAATCTCATTTTGACAGCAGTCCAAATCTCCAAGGTCAGCAAGGAATGGGGGTGCCATCTTTTTAAGAGTGTAAATAATTTTGGAGGGAGTTTATTCCTCCTGCTCTTTCTTCTACAATAAAAACACACAAGTAAAAAAAATGCCACCTAACAAATTTCAGTGGTTTTGTAATCATGGGCATGCAGTGAATTAAACCTGAATTCATTCTGTTATATGTTTTTGGCAGCTTGTAACTCTACATATTTGAGTTTTTCCTCTATTCCCTAAATGCAGATTGCTTGATGGTGTGTAAGAGAGCTAATTAGATATAAATACCAACCAGCACCCAAATAACAAGAATCATAATGATCATACAGTGAACAGCTGTGCCATTCGATAAATTGGTTTCTTTTCTAATACTGCAGCAATTCAAACATTTCCTAGCTCCAAAAATGTTGTGGGTTTTTTTTTTCTCACCCTTCATAGGCCAGATTCAATTAAAATCAGAGTCCTGTTAACGCGGAACTTCAAAAGACCTGAAAAATGGGAGGCTTTGTGCTCCATTGTTGCAGAAGCTGGACAGAGTTCTTATCAATTCAGACCTGCTTAGCTATCTTAACTGATTGCAGAAAGACAAGCAGATACACTCTATGCTAGGGAAGCTGGTATAAGAATGGCACCATTGAATTACAGCTAAAGGTTATAAAATATGCCATACTTTCTGATGTTGAAAGAAGCCATTTTTGCTAGAGAAATGTTTCTGTGTGGGAGGGGTCAGAGTGGTCCAAGAAGGTTGGATGTGGTTCAAATAACTATGATTGTGAGTACTTAAACACTGCAGGCAACTAAATCTCTAGTCCTTGCTGGCTCTGCACATTGCACATATGATGGAAACCGGTCAACTGACAAGATGCCTCAACCTCTTTTGGGGCCATTTCCAAGAGTACTGAAAAATCACTGCTTCCCTACTTTCCCACTGGGTCTTTCTTGTCCAGAAAACATAACATTTTTGGAACTTAGAAATGAATGAATGTATGCTAGGAAAATAAGGAAAGAAATAGTTGTGCCACCTGAAAAGATAAGACATTGGGAAAAACGTGAGACCCCAGTCTCATCTGCTCTGTTCTGTCTCTTCTCATTTTAATGGACCTCCAAGGGTTATTAACCTTCCTCTTAAAATAACCTTCCTCGAATAGTGTCTTACCATGTCACTCACTGACTTGAGAAGTAACAAAATTTTTGCCTTCAAGATTCTCTCTTTGCTCATTCCAGGCTCCTGGAGTCATTAAGAATCTCATCTTTATTTTCCTTCAGGGCCAGTTCAGATAAGCAGTTTTGTTTTGCTTGGCAAAATCTTCTACTTCTATGTCTTTGTTTCTCCGGTACCTAGCAAAGTCCCCTGCACATAGTTGGTGCTTGCTATACACCTGAAGTCAATAAATGTGGTTGACTTATTCCTATGATATGATTCTTTTTGTGCCATTTTTTCACCTCAAGGTCTTTCCTCCCTTATGTCCATGCAGATACATTCCCCAAGTACTAGTTCTGCTGTTAATCTATTGTATGACCATGAGTGCAAAGTATGTCCTTTCACTGGGTCCCAGTTGTCCCCTCTGTCAAAGGAAGGCAGTGGTTAAGAAAAAAATCTAAAACACATTTAACTTCTAAAATTCCATGAATCTATGTCTTGTATTTTTTTGTATTTATTGATTTGTGTGTATCAAATGAAATAATCTTTGTAAAGTGCTTGTGACAGTTCCTGGAACTTGGTAATCTCTCTATGAATATTATTAGTAGGGGGGAGAGTCAAGATGACAGAATAAAGACAGAAAATTCCAAAAGCTCTCCCCTTGACCACCCCAAATGTCTTTAAATTATGACTCTAACCAAATTCTAGTGTGGGAGAACTCACAGAAACACTAAGTGAAACAATTTTCTGCCTAAGACAACTTGGAAGATCCATGGGAACAATCTGTAGCACTGGGTTTGGAAAGGGCTACTGTGCAGGCCATCCATGCTGGCACCAGAACAGTCATCCACAAATAGTCCACTGGGAACCTGGGTCCCTGGGGGGTGCCTGATCCATGACAGCGGGTATGGTTTCCACACCTCTCAGCCCAGTGAATGCCAAGGACAACTTGGAAAATCAGCAGGAAATCTCTGTCACACCAGAGTGATCTTGGAGCCCAGACCAATGCAAGCCTCGGCACAGCCCCAGCCCCAGCCCCAACCCCAGGAACAAGAAGCAGAATTGTGAAGCCATCCAGTGGCTTCTTCCAGAGTGCTTAGCCTATAACCAGTAAGGGGGTGCGGGAGACTACAGACGTCTTTCTGCTATTTTTGGGATGGGACTCTGTTGTTGTGCAATGGAGATACATAAAAATGTGAAGAAAATCACATCTTTAAAACTAGTTTAGTAGGGGCAGCTAGGTGACATAGTGTATAGAACACCAACCCTGGAGTCATGAGAACCTGAGTTCAAATCTGGCCTTAAGACACTTAATAATTAACAAGCTGTGTGACCTTGACCAAGTCAGTTAACCCTATTGCCTTGAAAAAAAAAAAAAACAGATTAAGTCACATGGAAAGTCAGTCTAAAAGATCAATAAGGAAAAGAGTGCCTTAAAAAGCAGAATTGGCCAGATGGACAAGGAGATGAAAAAGCTCTCTGAAGAAAATAATTCCTTCAAATATAAAATGGAACTAAGGGAAGTTGTTGAATTTGTGAGAAACTGAGAAATGATAAAAACCAAAAGAACAAAACACTATAACAAAATGTGAAATAACTCATTGGAAAAATAAGTGACCTGGAAAACAGATCTAGAAGAGATAATTTAAAAATCACTGGACTACCTGAAAGTCATGTCTGGGAAAAGAGCCTAGACTTCATTTTCCAAGAAATTCTCCTGGAAAATTTCCCTGATAATCTAGAAGCAAAGGATAAAATGGAAATTGAGGGAATCTACCAATCACTTCCTGAAAGAGATCCCAAAATGACTCCCAAGAATACTATAGCCAAATTCCAGAACTCAAGAAAATATTACAAACAACCAGAAAGCAACATTTCAGATATTGTGAAGTTATGGTCAGGATTGCACAGGATTTATCATTGTCTCCATTTAGGGCTCTTAGGGCTTGGAATATGATATTCCAGAAAGCAAATGATTTTGGATTGCACCTGAGAATCAGCTATACAACAAAACTAAGCATCTTCTTTCAGGGAAAGAGGTGGTCTTTCAATGAAATAGGGGACTTTCAAACTTTCCTGTTGAAACTACCAGAGCTGAACAGAAAGTTTGATCTCTAAAATAAAGGACTCCAGTGAAGCATAAAGAAGGGTGGACAGGAAGGGCAAATTATGAAGGATTTAATGATGTTGAAATTCTTGGATTCTTGCATGGGAAGATGATACTGATAACTCATATGAACCTTCTCATTTATTATGGCAGTTAGAAGGAGCATTTATAGACATGCACAAGAGGGATGAATATGAAGATATAATTATAAAGATGGATTTAATGGGCAAGAAAGGAATGTACTGGGGGAAAAAGGGAAAGGAGAGCCTTTCATATAAAAGAGGCAAGAAAAAAAAAACTTGCAATGGAGTGGATGGATGGTAAAGTGAGGGGGAATGAGTGAACTTTCATTCTTATCAGAAGTAGCTCAGAGAGGAAATAATATACATGCTCAATAGGATATAGAAATCTATCTTACCCTAGAGGAAAATAGGAGAGGAAATGGATGGGAAAAGGGAGGGGGTATGTAGGTGATAGGAGAGGGAAGATCATGGGAGAGGGTAGTCAGATGCAACGCACTTTTGAGGAAGGACAGAGTGAAAGGAGAGTCAGAATAGAATAAATGCTGGTGGGGAGGGATAGGATGGAGAGAAATACAGCCAGCAATAGCACCTCTAGGAAAAAAATATTGAAACAACTTCCTTGATGGAATTATGTAGAAGAACGTGATCATCCCAAAATCAGAGTTGATAGTATCTGAATATAGACTGAAACACACTTTTTTTCCTTTCTCTTTCTTTCTCTTGAGGTTTCTCTTTCTTTGTGAGCAGAGGAGATTGTGTTTACTTTTACAACTACTACTTTTGTAATAGTGCAAAAATAGTAAAATAAATGTTAGTAGCAGTTGTTGTGGCAGTGATGTTGTAGTCATCATTGTCCCCTTTTCCCTGATAAGCTAAATTCTTTAGAGTGTTGATAACTTCATCATTGCATTCCCAGTGACTTGTACATGCGAGATGCTTAATAAATACTTGCTAAATGAATGAATATCTTGAAGATGCATAAATGACTCATGACAATGAGTTGGAAATTTTGGCTGGAGAGTTAAATATAAACATGAGTTCCACTACGAAATTGTCTTTATTAACTTTCAAAAGTCACAGTTTATTTAACTATGTCTCAATAGTGTAGCTAGATTCACCAATACAACTGCTCTGGCTCAAGTGAGATAATGTGCATAAAGTGTTATATACATTTTTCAGAACTCTATAAATGTTAGTATTTACTACTATTATTATTCTGTTCACTTTTTACTACTGATGAAGTCATTACTTCATGCCTGCCCATCACATGCAACTCATATATGTCTTCAAAGTAACCACTCAGATGTCTGGTCCACATCTTTACTTAATGTAAAAGCAGATACCAGTGGATTAGGCTGTTGGCCCCTCCTTTTCTTCTATGACTAGCTTGTCATACAGCTAGTATTATTCTAGTCATTCAGCTCTCTAGTGACATCCTTACATATACTTCTATCATGTAATTTCTTTTTTTTTGAATGTGTCACAGCCTGTTTCTGCTGACCACATATATTATTTGTCTTTTATGGGACCCTTACCTCCAGGTTTTCAGAAACTGCTATATTCTATGACTTTGAATCACCCAATAGCATTAGTGTACTTCATTGCTTTTGCATAAATGGGCTTTTTTTTTTGAGAAACATAGGGATCATAAATAGCCCTGGGCAATTTCTCGAAGGCAATCTGGTTCATTCTGCTCCTTCTTTTCTACTCTGGGTCCAGCTTCTGGACCATTTGCAATATTTGTCAAAGATCCATGCACTTACACATTAGTTCAACCAACTGTACATCAGTCTAAAATATACACTTTATTCACTTGGTTTTTCCTCAGTAGATGGGCCAAACAATTAAACCTAGTGCTAAGAAGATTCTGCAATGCTCTGGGGCTAGTTGCAAGCAATAGCATCTGGGAACGCTCTCATTCATAAGGGAATTATCTTCTGCTTGGTTTCGCACTCAACTCACTCATGTGTTCTCTTCTTCCTTAAAAAACCCTCACTGGTTCCTTCCCTCCCCATTCTCTTTAATCCTGTATCTTTCTTCCTTTTCTAGGAAACAATTGAGAAAATCATGTACAATTGAGAAAATCAGGTACACTTGATGCCTCCACTTCCTACTCTGTGAATCACTTCTATACTCTGCATTCTGACTTAAATCACACAATTCAAGTGAAACTGCCCTGTCCAAAATTACCAGTGATCTCTTAATTACTCAATCTAGTCATCTCTTCTTGGTACTCATTTTCCTTGAACTCTCCAGCCTTTGACAGTGTTAACAATCCTTTTCTCCTGAATATTCCCTCTCCTCTCAAGGTTTTTATGACACTGATCTCCATTGATTCCCCTCCTCTATGCCTGACTCCTTTTTCAGTTTCTCATCAAGATCATGTCCACCCACCATGGGTAGTTTGCTAATTTAAAGCTCTATTCTGTTCTTTTTCTCCTTTCTCTCTGTTCTCTCATTCTTGATAATGTCAACTCCCACGGACTTAGGTCTATGGAGATGATTCCCAAAAGTATCAATCTGACAATAATTTTTCTTTTTTTGTAGAAAGATTTCATTTAGTGTGAATTATACAAGTTTTCCCCAATCTTGCTTCCCTCCCCCCACCCCCCATAGAAGACAATCTGTTAGTCTTTACATTGTTTCCATGTTATCCATTGATCTAAGTTGAATGTGATGAAAGAGAAATCATATCCTTAAGGAAGAAAAATGAAGTATAAGAGACAACAAAATTACTTAATAAGATAAGAATTTTTTTCTAACTTAAAGGTAGTAGTCTTTCATCTTTGTTTAAACTCCACAGTTCTTTCTCTAGATACAGATGGCATGTTCTGTCACAGACAGCCCAAAATTGTCCCTGATTGTTGCACTGATGGAATGAGTGAGTCCTTCAAGGTTGATCATCAGCCCCCATGTTGCTGTTAGAGTGAACAGTGTTTTTCTGGTTATGCTCATCTTTCTCAGCATCAGTTCATGCAAATCCTTCCAGGCTTCCCTGAATTCCCAACCCTCCTAGTTTCTAATAGAACAATTGTGTTCCATGACCTACATATACCACAGTTTGTTAAGCCATTCCCCAATTGAAGGATATTTACTTAATTTCCAATTATTTGCTACCACAAACAGGATGAATATTTTTGTACAAGTGATGTTTGTACGCTTTCTCATAATCTTTTCAGTGTATAGAGGCAGTCGTGGTATTGCTGGATCAAAGGATATTGCATATTTTCGTTGCCCTTTGGTTGCAATTCCAAACTGCTCTCCAGAATGGTTGGATGAGTTCACAGCTCCATCAACAATGTCTTATTGTCCCAGATTTCCCACATCCCTTTCAACATTGATTGTTGTCTTTTCTGGTCATATTGACCAGTCTGAGAGGTGTGAGGTCGTACCTCAAAGATGTTTTAATTTGTATTTCTCTATTAAGTAGTGGTTTAGAGCAATTTTTCAAATGGCTATGAATCACTTCGATTTCCTCATCTGAAAATTGCCTTTGCATATCCTTTGACCATTTGTCAATTGGGGAAAAGCTTATTTTTTTGAAAATTTGACTCAGTTCTCTGTATATTTTAGAAATGAGTCCTTTGTCAGAAATATTAGTTGTAAAGATTGTTTCCCAATTTACTACATTTATTTTGATCTTGGTTACAGTGGTTTTGTCTGTGCAAAAAGTTTTTAATTTAATTGAATCAAAACCATCCAGTTTGTTTTTAATGTTCTCCATCTCTTCCTTGTTCATAAACTGCTTCCTTTTCCATAGAACAGGTAAACTACTCCTTGATGTTCTACTTTGCTTATAATATTGGTTTTTATGTCTAGATCCTATATCTATTTGGATCTTATCTTGGTGTAGGGTGTAAGGTATTGCTCTAATCTTAGTTTCTTCCATACTAACTTCCAGTTTTCCCAACACTTTTTATTAAAGAGAGAGTTTTTATCCCAATAGCTGGACTCTTTGGGTTTATCAAAACACAGATTACTATAATCATTTCTTGCTATTGCACCTAGTTTTTCCACTGATCTACCACTCTATATCTTAGCCAATACCAGACAGTATTGATGACTGATGCTTTATAATATAATTTTAGATCTGGTAAGGCTAAGCTACCTTCTTTTGTACTTTTTTTCATTGAATCCCTGAAAATTGTTGACTTTTTATTTCTCCATAAAAATTTACTCACAACTTTTTCTAACTCATTAAAAGTAATGTTTTGGAATTTTGATTGTTAGGACACTAAACAGGTAGTTTAGTTTGGGTAGAATTGTCATTTTTGTTATATTAGCTCGAACTACACATGAACTGTTGATGTTTGCCCAGTTATTAAATTCTGATTTAATTTGTGTGAGAAGTGTTCTGCAGTTGTTTTCAAAAATTTTTTGAGTCTGCCTTGATAGGTAGACTCCTAGGTATTTTATATTGTCTGACTTTACTTTGAATGGAATTTTTCTTTCTAGGTCTTTCTGCTGTATCTTGTTAGTCATATATATAAATGTTGAGGATTTATGAGGGTTTATTTTATATCCTACAACTTTACTAAAGTTGCTAATTATTTCTAGTAGATTCTCTAGGTATACCATCATGTCATCTGCAAAGTGCCAACACTAATTTTTCTGATAATTTCCAATCCTGCATCACCCATTGTCCTTTTGATATCTTCATCTAGATATCCTTTACACATCTCAAACTCCATATACCCAACTGAACTCTTTTTCTTTGCCCCTGAGTCTTTCCCCTTCTAAACTTTCTTATTCTTTTCAAAGTTACTACTATCTTTCCAGTCACTTGGGACTGAAATCTAAGAGTCATCCTCAACTTTTCCCTTATACAAACACTATATGGCCAAAGACTGGTTGTCATATTCCTTTCACCTTCCTAACATCTTTTAATAATGTATTATTTATCTCCATGCTTCAAGCCTCTGCTGACTTCAAACCAATATCTACTTAGCTTCCCTAAAGATTGCCCTAAAGAGTAGATCTAACATTGTAATTTCCCCTCCACTCTTGTCTCCCCAATGAAGAAAAAACCTATTCTGTGCTCTCCTATTACCCTCTGAATCAAATATAAAAGATTTTGTTTGGCATGTCAAGACCCTTCCTCTCCTTAATTCTCCTCTAGTCACATTGGACTGCTTGGTGCTGTTACCACAGCATACTGCCTTTCTGACCTCTGGACCTTTACATTGGCTATGTCTCACACCTGCAATGCCCTACCTTCCTCACCTCCTAGTCTTAGTCTTTATCTTTCTTCAAGATTCAGCTAGTGGCAGCTAGGTGGGTAGCACAGTGGATAGAGCACTGGCCTTGAAGTCTGGAGGACCTGAGTTCATATGTGATCTCAGACACTTAATAATTGCTAGCTTTGTAACCTTGGGCAAGCCACTTAACCCCATTGCCTTAAATAATACATAGATATAGATATAGATATAGATATAGATATAGATATAGATATATGACTAAGATCATCTTCTCTTACACTCTTTCCACCTTTCTTTCATGTTGTACCCATTCTTGATGTCTTTTAAGTGAATGGACTAATTAGGGATCAAAGAAGGACTCACTGTATCAATGCTTACACCAAAACCTTCTGTTATCTATATAGCATTTCTCAGCTGTTCTCCTCACAGACCCAAAGACAAGCTACTGGAATTCTTCTACCAACTTATCCACAGCTGTCCTCTTTAATATTTCTATCTTACTGTACTTTAATCAAATTCTTATTTTGTCTTTTTTTGTGCTTCAATTTTTGTCTACTGTGTTATTTGCCTATCTGTTAGCCTTAAGTTCTTAAAGATGGAAATCTTTACTTTCCCACATGATTGTTCCCAAATTTCTCTAACATATTGACTATACTTAACAATTAAGAAAATAAGGAGTGAATGTATGATTCGTAGGTACCTTTTATAGGCCTATTTTTAGTCTCTCTCTCTCTACAGGTGGGAGGAATAGGAGAATGGAGAAAAAGATCTTCTAAGATAGTCCATAGATTAATTTTACTTTTGAATGATTTGTTAAGACTGAAAATTACTGGTTTGTGTTTTTTAAAAATACTAGATTTGCTCTGATGTATTTTTATCCAAGCTCAGAAGACCCTTCTAATTAGTTTACTAGTCAAGTCTCTTCTAGTTTTCTCATTTTGCAGACTTAGTTGAATATTTATTCTGATTTGTTAATCCCTCGGTATCAATTAGATTGACCCAATGGAGGCCTACTGTCCTCTCAAAACTAAAAGGAATATAAGGTACCCCTCATTTTCCTTTACTTTATTCCCCAAATAATTACTTTCTAGGACTGACAGCCTTTTCATTCTGCCTTCCATTGCCATGTTATTGGACCAAAATATTAAAAAAATGATCCTTCCAAAGGGAGGGGTTCTCATGCAGGTAATTCAGGTCAGCAGTCATCATGATGGGATCTTTGACTCCAAATAATGCTTTTTTATAACACTGGGGGGTGTCACCCTGAATCATGGTCTCGATGCTACAATTTACTCCATTTATAACTGTCTGATTAGAAAGTGCATCCTAGCATCTTAAATTCACCCTGTGCCCTTTCTGCCTCTTTCATCTCTGCTGGCATCAGATCTTGCAACCAGAAGGGAGCTGACAGTTCAGTTGATGGTGTGTGAGGCCCAACCAAAGTCAGCTTGGCTCTTCCTTAACTGTCTTGGCTGTGGATTGTTAACAGTTTTGAAAGCTTATGTTTGTCAGGAAATGAAGATATGATTCAAAGATAGAAAGATGTGGAGAGCATTGCTTTGCCATTTATACCTTCCCTTGGCATCTCACCTTTAATCCTGTGTGTTTAAATAAGATAGTAGAGAAGAAGAGGAAATGCAAAGGGTACATTCCTCTGAAACAAAACCAACTTGAAATACCTAAGAGAGTAGGTCAGATCTATATCTCATTTCTAGCTCTGGGTAATTCACTAATTTTCAAAACTGCCTCAGTGGGAATGTAAGAACTTTATAGGGGTCCCATCAAAAGGAAGAATATGTAAGCTTGAGGCAGTTGATAAAAACAGTAATTTTAGATGACTTGAAAGTAAGCAGTTGAAGGGTGAATACATTACAGAAAATCTTACTTCCTTATTATTTAATCTATTTCATGTTGTAATTTGCCCTAGAAGAGTGATTGCTAGCTTAGGAACCAGAAAAACTGGGATTCGTTTCCTTTCTCTGACACGTAGCAGCAGCTTTGTGCCTATGGACAAGTCACTTCAACTCAACTCTTTGAGTCCAAGATATAAGAATCCAAATCCGAGTCCATATTTCCCCACGCTTTGCCAAACTCACCAGGCAACCTGAGGGAAATAAGGGAAACAGCATGTGCTTGGCAAGTCATAAGGATACGACCATCACTGCCACTGCTACCACATTGACCAGCATCACCTCCTTTCAGATGCTGATGGAGATAGGTAAGAGCTTTGGATGCACCCAAACCACCAGAATTTATGGAAGACCATTCCCCTGGCCAATGGTGGGGGAGAAGAAATCATTGTAAAGAGGGAACTCACTTTCCTCATCACCACCAACAACTGATGACCAATGGCCAACAACTGATGACCAATGGCCAACAACAGTCAAGTAGTTAGGGGCAGCACTCTATGGGACTACAAGTCCTGCTTCCATTCTAGCCCTCACAGCCATTATCCTGGAATGCTTAAAAGATCAACCATCTTCACCTACTAGTAATCATTTGCCACATACAAGTCTTACCTGAAGGAAGCAACAAGACACCCTGAGGGGAGCGGCAGGAGATGAAGTCAAACTACAATTACTCCTTTGATTACCATCTCCCCTCCCACCCTAATGGAAACAACCTAGGGCCTTGAATACAGTTGTACTCCTGAGAAGTAGCCTCTCAAATACTGAAGAACCCAGAAAAGAAAGTCCAAGGCCCTGTCAAATGGCTGACATTTGGGCTCAGACAGTGTTGGGGTTTTCAGTGAAAATGACAATAGAGAGTTGATTGTCTGCTTAGCTCTTGTTCTCTAAAAAGTCTTTTCTATGTTTTTTTTTTCTTTTGGTCTTTGCTAAGAACATGCTATCAACATCCCCATTTTACAAGTGAGGAAACTAAGACTGAAAGAGGCAAAGTGACTTGCCCAAGGTCACATAAATATGTATCTGAAGTAGAATTTGAATTTGGAGCTTCTTTACCTCAAGTCCAGCATCCTGTGTTTTATAAAACCTAAAAAAAATCTTGCAAGTAGTTCTCTCATTCTTTGACTTAAAAGCAGGCATGTGGAGGATTCCCCTTACAATGAAACAGAAAAGCACTAACCTTGCATTGTATGGAAGCAAATGGAAATATAGTTATTATAATAATAGTGATGATGCTAATAATGATGTTATTGACTCTAAAACAACTTGTGTGGTAGAGAAATAAGATAGAGAAAGCTCCAGGAAAGAGATTGAATTATAGAAATGCCTATAATGGTGGAGACAATTTATGAGTTTCTGCATTCCTCTTTGATTTTGATGTGCCCATAATCCTCCTGGGTGCCCTTTACTCTACAGATTTACTGATGCGCTCTGGTTAACCCTTTGCAAGCTAACAGTTGCAAGGCCTAGTGATGAGTGCTCTTGTCTTTGAAGTATCTTAAGGCCCAAATCTCTGAATTTTCAGGGTATGGCATCGATATTTTTATCAGTCTTTTTACCTGAGCTAATTGTACTTTGACTCATATCATTTGTCTCCATTGCACATGTGCTATTTAATTTCACACCAGGATAGAGATCCAGGTACTCCACTTTTTGCACTTAAAAAATTCTTCATTGTTTGCTGCCTACCTAGGGAGTTTTCAGGATGGTTGGGAACTTTAAATGATACCACTTGACCTGTATTCTAAAATGGGAAAAAATGATGGGCTGAAATAGTTATTTGGAAAAAAGGAGAGTGAGGTTGAGATTTTGAGCATGATTTCTGAGCAAAATCATTTAAATTTAATGCATTTCTTTTTCTCTTCACCAGTTTATGGCCCTCTTGCTTTCATCACTAATATACTGTGTGTAATTCGATGGCACATTTTGTGGGTTTCTTACACTGTTTTCTGGTGGTGTCTACTTGTTACTTCGTTCTACTGTGTTTCATTCACCTAGTGGTAGGGGAAATGGATGTTTGGTACACAAAAGGTCTTCATTTTAATTATAAGCAATGTTTCTCATTGTCTAAGGAGAACAGAAGCAATATAGCATAGTAGAGTGAATTTAAACTTGGAGTCTGGAATCCCTCGGTTCCAATCCTATGTAAATCCCTTAACTAGCAGAGTGACTGGGCAAGTCATTTAACCTAGGTTTGTCTAAAGTAACTCCCTCCCATATATCTGCTAAATCATAGATAAGATGTCCTTAATGATGCTGATCAGAGTTCCCATCTGAGAAGTACATACACTAAAGAAACAACAAATCTTTTGAGTATAAAGAAAAAAATTCCCCCTAAATACCAATGTCCTTGCTGGTTCTGGATGTGTCACCCCCTTTCTTTATGCCTTTTACAAATGGTAAGATTGTTGGGGGGTTTTCCCCCATTGTATGTTTCTATGAGTCACAAAACTTGCTACAAGACCAGAACTTAGAAAAAATAATTAATGGGTGGCTTGTTCAAATTTGACAAACAAAGGCATTTATGTTTTATTAGAGCTTTATTTACTTCAAAGTTTTAATTAGTAGTCTAACAATTAATATTCTAATACTGTATGTTCTGAATTTGCCAGCTTTATAGAATTATAGAAATTTGATAATTAGCATTCAGATTACTAATTAAGATGGGAAAGTACTGAAGTTAACAAGGAGATTTAATGATAATTACTGACTTTCTATTTTCTAATACATGGGTGTGGGTTTCCTGAAAAAAGACAAACTTATTCAAGTTACTAGTTAAAATTAGAAAAGAGATAGTAGATTGTTTTTGCCTTAAAAGTGGGAGTAATGAATATAGTGGGATGGGCCTGTTGAGTGTTGAGGTTAGATAGAGTATTCATGATATAACACAATAATTCTCAATAATGGCTTGCAGATGAATTTTTACATGTTTAATTATCCCAAGAGGATTTGTAAAGATTCTTAATTCATCCCCCCCACAAAAAACCTGGAAAAAAAGTTTACATTATTATGATCTGTAAATTTCATATGGTTCACTTGGGAATTGGTAAGGGTTCCACAAGATATATTTTTGTAAAAAACAGGGTCAAAGTTGTAATAGCATAAAATATTAGAAATGTGAACCTGGGGATTGATCTATAGGGATTTCTTTATAGAAACCTTGGACTGTTTGCTTAGTGGGGCACCAATATAGAAATCATTGAAATCTCATCATCATGGAGCAATCATTCTAAATTCTCTATGCCAGTTTTAAAAATGCACCCCATTATTTCACTAGCCAAAGAGTAAGTGAATGTAAAGGAAAATATGTGTTTAGATGGTGAGTTCAATGAAACGGCTGATCTCATTGTTGAATGGTTTTTCCAAGCCACATGTATAAATCTCTATGGCCATGTGACTTAGAATGGCTTGGCCACATTACCATTCCTCATTTTAATATAGCTATAAAAATCTTTAGCACTTTTCCCATCTTTACTACTTCTCTTAGACCTCAAATGTGCAAAGATAGCTTGGGAGGAGTGGTGTGTTTTGGAGAAAAATAGCCCCACCATCATTTCAGAAAGTGAGAAAGGAAATGGTTTCTTCTGATCAGGATTTTTAATCTTTCATACATGTTTCAGATCAGTAAGATAGAAAAAAATCTACACAGCTTCTCGTTGAAAGATTAGTTTTTCCTTTAAAATCGGAGTTCTCCATGAAACATAGAAACTTCAACAGGTCTGCATGAGTGTGGATAAAGTTGCAAAACTGCTGAAGGATGTTCTAGACTTAGACATCTGCAAGGTCCAAAAGCTGATAGAGGAATTTTTACAGCACATTTCTCAAAGGTAAAAGGGGGCAAGTGTAAGAAGATAAACGTTTTGACTTCTCATAACTATTTTTTTCCCTGAGAATTGTTGCCTTTGTTTAAGGAAACTGTCCCTAATATGGAGCATATAGTTTCTATAACTCATGGTTGCTATAAAAAGTGACTCTTGGAGACAGAGGTTAGGGACTTGAGGCTAGTGAAGTGGCCTCCTCAGGCACAAGAGCTGTATCTAAAGGGAATATGCTAAGGAATCCCAAAAAAAGGAAGAATAAAAGTTCTGCCCTTTGAAAAAATGGTTTGTATTCAAGTCCTGTTGTTTCTCAAAATGAATTTGGTTTTGATTTTGTCTAGTGCCATAAAATATCCCTTAGGTAGTGGAATATCACTCTAAATCTGTGAATTAATTTAAGTAGCATTGTAATTTTCATTATAGTGGTGCAACCCATCAGTTAGCACTGAGTATCTCTCTTGTTATTTAAATCACTTTTTATTTCCTTGAAGAGCATTCTATAATTGAATCTACATAGAACCTAAGTTCCAAATAATGCTTCTATGCATTCTGTCCTTCTTTGGAATAAAAAAGAAAAAAACCTCAAAAACCAAAATCTGAATATAATAACACAGCTTTGTATTACAGAAAAATATATTCAGAGTTTCAAATACAAAGATGAACATGTTGGGCCTGCTAGGTTGCATAGTGAGTAGAGCACCAGCTCTGGAGTCAGGAGTACCTGAGTTCAAATGTGGCCTCAGACACTTAATAATTGCCAAGTTGTGTGACCTTGGGTAAGTCACTTAACCCCATTGCTCCTTAAATTAAAAAAAAAAAGATGAGCATGTTAGCGGAAAAAATTATGAATAATATTGAATTAGAGAATCCATAGGTTGCCAGCTCAATTTTTTTGTACCTTCAAATTCCAAAAAATTAAATATTTCAGTGATCCTTCAGTCATCTGTTTATGCCTCCTCGTTTACAACTAGGCCATGCTAAAATAGTAAAAAATATTAATATTATCTAAATTAGCTTACCAGTTAAGTGCCATACCAGTCAAATTAATTAAGAACCAGACAAAAAATAGCAAAATTTATCTGGAAGGACAAAAGGACACCAATCTCAATGGAAGTAATTTTTAAAATGGAAAGGAAGGAGAAAGAAAATAGAATTAGATATCCAATTTATGCAATCATCAAAAATGTTTATTAGTTGAAAAATAGATCTGTCAGTCTCTGAGAGAACATTGTCTCCTAATGTTACTGTGTTTCTATGTTTCTTTTTGCCATTCACTTAACTTTTATGAATTTAGATACTATGCCGTTGGGCATCTACATATTTAGCAGTAATATTGATTTATTGCTAAATTTTTCTTTTCAGTATTATATGGTTATTCTATATTTATTGATATTTAAGTTTTTGTTTTGTTCCATAGCATGATTGCAACTCTTCCTTTGTTGGATACACCTAATGTATAGTAGATTTCTTCCTAGTTTCTCATTTTCAATCTTCGTGTGTCTTTACTTTTGAGATGTATTATTTTTGAGATTGTTAGCTTTTGTTTTCTTTTCCATTCTGTCACTTTTGTGTTTGAGTTGTTTAATCCATTCATATTTAAAGTGATTATTATTAGACATGCTTTCTGCCAGTTATTTAGTATTGCATTTTTAAAATCCTTTTCCTTTTTTTGTAAGTATTTTGTTATCCTTGTGATGAGTTGTCTTTACTCCTCTGCTATTTACCAAGTTTCCGGATTATTTTGAAATTTTGTTTAGACAAATACTTTTTTTTTCTTTTTCACCTTACTGCCAATCTCTTTCAATACATTTCTTTTCCCTACTCCCTTTTCCAATTATTTACACTTTATGTTGCCCTCTTCCTTATTTCTGTTCCCTTCTGGCCACTGCCAAATTTCAATTTTTTTTATTCAGGGGCTATAAAGTTGATTGTTCTTTCTTTTTTCCCCTCTGTGTTCTCCTGGGGAAGAGTTTCTGAAGTATTACATTTAAGCCACTTCTTCTGATTGCTACGTTATTGCCTTTGTAGATCTTATACTATCTTCTTCTATATTTGCTTGCTTCTATCTTAGAAATATTCCTTTGTGAGGGAAACAGTATCAGAAAGAAGTGTACTCTTTATTTAGAATTATTTTGTGTTCCAAATCATTCTACCAAGCCCCACCCCCAGAGTTTGTCCTATCAGTGTCCTTTCCAAGGGACATGTCATCTAATATTCAGCTTTATGCCTTTTACCACCAACAGTCTAGTTGTCAGCTGCCCCCAGAATGATGGTTGAGTCCATCCAAGGCAAGGAAGGTAAAAGTCACTCTCGTACTGGCTGGAAAATTGTGTTGCTTCCTAAATGTAGTACACACCATCCTCCCATAACAAAGCTAAAGTCCCATGGCATGGTTAATTTTTTCTTCAGTACATCTTTGCATGACTCTCTCCACTGCCCCTGACTGTGACCATGACCCACCATGCAAGGAAGAAGCTATGACCCCAATACAGGTTGTGAGACCAACCTACTCCATTGCCCCCCTCCCCAGGCATGTTTATGATTCCCTTCCTGTCAATTTTGAGTGATTAACTTTGAGACAGGATTTCCTTCTATTCATTAAGAACTCATGCTCATGTTGTTTGACACGTTTACTGTCTGCATTTGTGTGTAGACATATGAGTGCATGAGTTTTATTACTGCCTCTCTTCTTTGATATCATCTCCCTTGAATTACTGGTATTCTGCACTGTTCTTCCTACCTTTCATATGCTACTTGCTGTAGTATCTGCCTTGGCAGATATGTGGGCAGTGTTCCCTCTAGATTTCTAGAAAAATGGTCTCTTTTTCACAGGCCTTTAGAAAAACTGATGTATTTTACCTACTCTTATTAGATATATTCCATCTTTGTCCAAGAGATCATCATTTCTATGTCATAATTGAAGAAGGCCATAATATTCAATGAGTGATGACATGGCACGTGCATTATGCTTTTTATAGTGAGGGCTATGTCATGCAAAGACATCCTTCTCATTGCCTTTTTCAGAACTGTTTCACCCATGGCCTAATTCAGTAGTAAACAGGACTTCTGGTGAAGGTCTGGCTGTTGATGTCCTTAATCTTATATAGATATGGTTCCTTCCCATATGAGCAGGGCACCACAGCCCTCTAGCAATGCCAGGCAAATCACCAATATGTGATGTTTTGATGACAAATTGGTGACACTGCGGTTTAGCTAACCTTTCTCTCAGTGGTCTACTCAGAAGCATGGGGCATTTATAATTTTTTTGACAATTTCAAATAGCAAACCTTTCTCTCCATGATCACATTATTTTAAAAGATATATAACTTTATGTACATTTATGTAGTTGTTGTTTTGTTGGCATTCTTGTTACTGTTGCTCTTCTTTATTGCTGTTACTCTTATGTTGTTCTTGTTCATCCACCTTAACCCTACCCCCCCTCTACATTGCCCCAGATCTACCTGTAATTCTATAGATCTACCTGTAGAATTTTCCTGTAGAACTCCTGTTTCATAATTAACAATATTCCTTTCATCTTATATCACTTCTTCTCTTCTACCTTCTGGGTTAAAATCTTACTCTCCATGAATTATATCACATCCCTGGTGACCTTTGTAAGTACTGGCTGCAAAGTACACTTATCTGCCTCATTGGCCATCATGGGGAAGTTGTTTCCAGGTGCTACCTTCAGACCCTTTTTCTCTACCATTATCATTCAATGAGAAGTCCTCCTTTATAGTTCATATAGTACAAGTTTATCACCAAATCAAGAGTCTGGTAACCATTATTTGTTGATTGGTCAATGAATTCAGTGCCTTTTCTCTGCACTTCATTCTTGAAGATCTAAACACACAGGTTAATGTGCTTTTAAAATATCCTAACTTTCTAGTTCTCAACCTATTCACTTCCTATGAATTATTTCTTTATCATGGTGTCCCTTCACATTGGAATAGTCATACGCTTCATTTGTTCTTCATCTCCAACTATTACACTTTTCTGATTGTAGCTGCTTAGTGGCTGGCTACTTGAGTTCCATTCTGCCTATGAGGAATCATTCAGATTAGGGAAAGCAAGGGTGGAAATAAAACAAAAATTTATTAAAACGGTTACAGGATATAGAAAGGGATAGGGAGAGAGAGAGAGAGAGAGAGAGAGAGAGAGAGAGATAAAAGAAGACCAACAATGTTGACTGGGCCAGTAGGTCAGAGAAATTTGGGGCCCTGTGCTGGCATCCAACTAAGGTTTTTATGTCTTGCCTCTCATCCAGAGGGCAAAAGGTGAACTCCCTTTCCCTTAATGGACCAGGAATTAGGTAGAGGGTAAAACCAAAGGAGATCAGTATACAAATTTTACATTAAACTATGAATCAATGGTAATGGGAATCTCCACCCAATTTGAGATTACCCATTGTTTCTGTTACAATCATAATTCTCCACTTCTAGTCAATTCCCATCTCAAGAGTAGGTGGGAGTCAATTTACATCTCCACTCAATTTCTTTTGTTAGATTCACAGTTCTCTACCTTTTTCCCCTGCATCTTGATGGCCTTTGAAATGCCTTTATCTGATTATAATATTTTCACTTTCCATCTTCCTCTATACATTTGGAACATAGTCCATGTTCTTATTGTGTTGTCTTTACTCTTGCTGCTATTCCCTTTATTGTTGATGTTATTAATTCTTACAGTTTTGTTGATCTTGCTTATCCTTCTTGTTCTTCCAGTTCAACCCTTTGCAGATCTACCTGTCCCTTTCCACTTTTCCCAGTAGAACTCCTGCTCCATAATTAAGAATATTCCTCTCATATCATATCATTTCCTCTCTTACTCCCTTCTGGCTTATGGTCTAAAATCTGACTCCTCATGCATCTGACTCCTACATCCCTGCTGACCCTTGTGAGTATTGGCTGCAGAGTTCACTTCTCTTCTGTCTTGTTGGATGTCATGGGGAACTTATTTCCAGTTGCTGCTTTCAGACTCTTTTTTTCTATTATCATCTCTGGAGTAGGTGGCCACTCCTCCTTTGTAGTGAATATGGTGCTAGTTTATCATCAAATCTAGAATCTGGTAAATATTATTTAACTGTTCAATAAATTCAGTACCTGACTGAACATTTCTCTCTACATATCATTCTTGGAGACATAAACACACAGGTTATTGTGATTTCAAATATCCCAGTTTCCTAGTTCTCAACCCACTCATTTCTTCTTTTTTCTTTCCCAGCTTTATTACAACTGATCAAAGAGTTTCTAAAATCTCATTGCAAATAGCAAATTAGTGATAGACTTTGTATCCATTTTTTTTGCAAGGTAAATGGGGTTAAATGGCTTGCCCAAGGCCACACAGCTAGGTAATTATTAAGTGTCTGAGACGGGATTGGAACCCAGGCACTCCTGACTCCAAGGCAGGTGCTTTATCCACTACACCACCTAGCCGCCCCTCTTTGTATGCATTTTTAAAATAATCAACATGCTATTCATTTTCAAAAGAACAAAATCACTGGAATTATGAAAGATCATATGAATTTGTCTATATGGTGTTTACAAATTTCCAAAGAATTCCTTTACTGGTGTTTAAACATTGTTAGGGGGTACTTTAGCTTTCTTGAAGGTTCTGCCAGATTCTGTCTAGTCCAACCCAAGGGGAAAGGCTTCAAGTTCATACTCAGGGAAAATCAACCCACTCATTTATGAATCCCTCCTCTACTCTACTTTAGCTATAAATAGGAATGGTCATACCTGTCAATTGTCCTTAATCCACAATTATTCCATCTGATGCCCTTTGAAATTTCTTTATCTGATCATATTTGCACTTTCCATCTTCCTCTAAAATTCATAGCTTTAAAACTTAGTTGATATTGTTGCTCTTGTTGTGACTTCTTCTTTTGTGGATCTTGCTGCTGTTGTTTCTTTTCTTTTTGTTGCTTCTCTTGTTCTCTTTCCCTTCTGGAACTTCAGCTTCATAATTAACGCCATTCTTCTCATATCACTTATTCCCCTGCTCCTTTCTACTTTCTTGTCTAAAATTTGATTCTCCCTGTGTTATACTGCATTCTTGGGAGCTTTGACCACAGAATTCATTCATCTCCTGTCTCATTGGTTGTCATGGGGAAGTTGTTTCCAGTATCTGCTTTCAGATTCTTTTTTCCTCTACCATCATCTCTGCGTGACCACTCTTCTTTTGTTGCTCATATAGTACAAGTTTAACACCAAATCAAGAGTCTGGTAACCATTATTTGTGAATTGCTTATTGTATTTAATGCCTGTCTTACAACCTTTCTCTCTATACTTCATTCTTGGAGACATAAACACACAGGTTAATGTGTTTTCAAATATCCTAGCTTCCTGGTACTCAGCCCACTCATTTCTTATGAATTCCTCCTCTATTCTATTTTAGCTCCAATAGGAATGGTCATACCCTTCATTCTCACATATTCTACTTTTCTGATGACCTTTGAAATTCCTTTTTTCTGATCATAATATTTTCTTTTTCCATCTTCCTCTATACTTCATACCTTTGGAACTTAGTCCTGTTTTTCACCTTGACATGCATTCCCTCTATCCCTCTCTTCCAAGTGTTTCCCATTATACATCTGCTTTGCCTCTATTCCCTTGCCATTCTCCATTCTTTGGTCGACCACTTGAAACTTGTATCTCTACTCTTAATTCTCTTGTTCCTTTGTCTTTTTGCCAATCAAACATTGTCAAATATCAACCCTGAATTTCTCTTTCTATCTGTGTCCTTCACTCCTACTCATAGAATTAAATGGAATTGAAAGACTGAATCCACTTCAAATTGATGATAGCTAATCTCTACTGAGCCTTTACTAGAGTAAGTCAAGCCTCTTTTTCCTTCATAATTGAGTCAGTTTTCTACTAACAACAGTTGTTTCTGACCGTCTTCCATCCAACCACCGTCTCCTCCCACTCTCCAAGCTGAGAACCTCACTTTATACTAGACTAAAAAACTGGCTGAGACCCTACTTATCCTCTGATCTTTATATCACATCCTTGAATGAATGAATACAAAGGATTTTTTGAACCCTATCACGCAAAGTACTAGGGATACAAATAGGAAAATGTCAGACTATCCCTAGTTAGAAACTCCCATTCTAATGGGAGAGGCAACAAATATGGAAGGTCTTAACTGTAAGGCTAAGATCCCATGGTCTTTAGGGTGCAGTGCACTGATATTGAGCCATAAACATTGTATAAATATGAGAAAATAGTCGTATAGGGTGATTATGATGAATATATCTTAGTCACATTTTTAGGGTAATATCAAGGTCCAAAGATTTTCTGCAACTTGGATATCCTTCCCTCTTTCATATATCTTAGTATAAACTCCTCCATTCTCCTCTAAATTAATACTTTCAACATAAATGGCTCTCTCAATCAATTAAGTCTAGTCCATTGGCTCTTCTCATTCTTGGACCTACATAGAAGAATTAAATGGGTCAATTTTGTTTCATTCTCGATCATAAAATATATATTCTGTCTCTCACACATGAGGAGTGTTGCATTGTAGAGAAAACATCAGTTTCAAATGTTGCCTTTACACCCACTCAGTATATGATTATAACCTCTATAAGGTTATGAATGAGCTCTTTGAATGGGAAAGGAAGGTAAAAAGGGTGGGGCACAAAGGAAGTTTAGAGTGGTGTTAGAGATAGTCTTCTAGAAGAAACAGAGGGGTTGGTCAGATAATGGATACACATGAAAGGTTTAACCTGGTAAGGAAAAGAACCATATTGTCATCAGAGGTTTTAGGGTAAGGGAAGAGAGATTTAAGGCTAGTATCAAGGATTTTGGAGATAAAGAGTATGGCAGAATAGGAAGTTCATGGAAAATGACCTCCACTTTGTCAGTAAACTATGAAGTATGGCCTTCAGAGTCTAGAGTGTAGTGAGTAGGTTGGGAGGTTTGTGACCATCAGAGATGTTTTGAAAGGTGTAAAGGCAAAAGAAAGACAGTGAAATATTTCTCCCCTTAAATAAGCAGCTGGATGAGGTGAAAATGCAGACCTAGAGTTGGGAGTGGTTCAATTATAGTTAAAATGTCAGATGCCCCAGAGATATGATTCTAGTTGCCAGCAGCAGCAAGGCCTCTGAGGACCAAGGCTCTTGATTTTAAGTAAAGGGCAAACTATATGAAGTAAAGATCTGAGTGCATACCCATTTGAGTTGCATTTAGAAAATTAACCTTTCCTACACCCAGTGATAGAGCAAGGCAGCTAGCGTGAGGAATCAAGTGACTGCTTTCAGCTTCTATTCCACATCATGAAAGGAACAGAAGGTGCCTACATCCTGGCTGGTGACAGCAGTGAACTTGTGATTTCAAAATAGTATGGAGAAGCATGGCAGCCACTTTTGAGTTTTATTTTCTTTGTTGTAACTAAGCAGAGAATGTGTGTGTGCGTCTGTGTGCATGTGTGTGTGTGTGTGTGTGTGTGTGTGTGTGTGTGTGTTCAGACTATCATAAGTCCTTCGTACAGATCGGGGAGAGAGCAGCTGCCAAATTTCTATTTTAAAAGTGTAGATGGTTTTGTGCCAGGGGCCCTAGAAGGATAGAAATGCTGAAATCAATATGGAATATGCTTAGGAAAAAAAAAAAAACCTTCTCCCCAAGCACAAACCATTGGAACGATTTTGATTCTGCATATCCAGTTGTTTTTAGCAGGCCTTCCAATACCGTACTCTTAAAAGTGGTGTGATTTTCTTCCTCCAAAGTCACCCAATTTCAACATTTCCTATTGAAAGTCACCATGGCAGTCACCCCTGATGGAAAGAGTTAAAGTAAATTAGCATTTTTGAAGGTCTTAGAAAATCAAGAGACCCACAGAGTATATCCTTCTTCTGGGAGCATCAAATGACTGTGATGATCTGTCATTTCAGCACAAAGACATTAATTCTGTGGTGGGGGCAGTTATTGGATTATGAAAATGAATGTGGCAGGCTATTGGTAATAATAGAAAAAAGAGAATGTTCCCCATTCAAGTTTTCCAAGTCAGGTTATACATCTTGCCAGGGAAAACATGGGGTAAATTGAGGAAGTCTCAGCCCACACCAGCATCTAATAATGTAGATTTAATAATAAATATTTCTGAGGGGATTCCATTTTATACTTAAGATTGCATTTTTGGGGTTACTAATTTTCCATTTGACTTTCTTCCCTTGAGTTTCTAGCCCCACCCAGCTCTGAATTAAATCATAGATTTTCAAAGAAGGGAACATCTTTGGATGGCCATGTTTCGTTTCTGAAATCCATGGTGTATTTGTAGTAGAACTCTTAGCCAGATTTCTGCAAAGGAATTTCTGAAAGTACATTTTTAGAAATAGAATCATGTTTTAATTTTACTAGCATAGTTTATTGTAAAAAAGCTTTTTGTGAAGCAAAGATTCCCCAAATTCCTCTTCATCATAGTTCTTGCATCTGACACAAAATTAGCTGAGTGGCATCTGACCCTGAGCCTCTGTGTTGTTCCATCCCCTTTCTGGATCCCCAAAGACAAAGTTCTATGTATGTTATGGACTGCTTAGAATCTGGGTTGATCCTGGGAGTTTGCATATCTTTGCCATATTGACACATAAATCCACATTTTTACAGATGACTTACCGTTGCTGAAAACAAACTTCCAAGATGGTCTGATGAGGAGACCTGAGAAAGGAAATTCTCAGAATGGGCTGTAGTTCTGGTCGATGTCATCGGTACTGAGCCAAGTAATGTCAAATGGTTGAGCATGGGCAACACAACTCAAGAGACACAGCCAGCCTTTTTTTTTTATTGTTCTTTCACAGCCAATCTTCTGGAAATTCTATGGTTCTAGTTAACTGCTGTTCACAGGCAGAAAACAATCCCAAAGGAAAAGAATAACTACCCTTAGAATAAAATTTTAACCACCCAGGCACCACTCTATGTTTTAATTCATTGTCACATACATGAATTATGCAGTCCAAGTTTGTGATTTTGTTAAATGGAAAAAAAAATAAAATCAGAATATATGGCTCAATGAAGTTAAGAAAGAAACCCACATTCCAGGCATAATATTAAGGATACTTCAAGTAATTGAATGTGGGTAATCTTGCCCCCAAGGCAGATTCAAACTTTCTGTGGCTTTGATCACACCATAGGAATTCTGAGTTTGGAAGGAGCCTTCCAATGGGAAGACAAACCCATTACTTGCAAAGAATGCACTCTCCAATATGCCTTACCAAGACTTTGGTCAATAAGGGAGAACCCAGCACCTCAGGAAGCATTTCATTCTGTTTTATGAGAGCAGAAAAAGAAGTGATTTTGTCCATCAAAGTCCAAATCTGCCTCCTGTAAACTTTTGTCATTACTTCTCTGGTAGCTCTGCAGTCTGGATCCATGTAGTCTAAATCTAATCTCTTGTTCAAGTGAAAATCTTTTAAATACTTGAAAGCATCCGTCATCCCATTCCCCTAACCCCAATTTTCTCCTCTCCATTAATTTTGATCTATTTCCAACCTGGTGTTGAGCCTGTGCAATGTAGCTAGGTGGATCCTCAGACAATAGACATGCTGCCTATTTCTATACTGATACTTGAAGTATTTCAAGCCTTGGAACATATTCCATTAGAACCAACTCGGTGATTCCCTGGAAGAGTTATGTACTACCAACATAGCCTTTGAGAAACTGCAGACCCTTCTCTGCCATGAGAAGGCATTGGAGGAAGACTTTAGCTGGTGAGGTAGGAAGGTAAGGGATGGAGGAGAGGGTGAGAGGTTAGTTGCTCTGCCAAAAATATTCACTCTTCCTGACCTCCCGATAAAAGTGTATTTCAGTCACCAAATTTTGCTTTGTAAATTTTGAAATCAAATAACAAAAGGATCAATCCATTTTGTTTTTATTCTGATTTGATCAGAGTAAGAAATGAGAACATTATTTTCTCTCTAGGGCATCTACCTTTAAAATAATTGTCAGTTATTAAAATATACTCTTGGAGCATAGGTCATTGCCCAAGCCATACTCTGCAATTACCTTGAGCATATTTTCAGCCCCATCTCTTACCCTGACAAATATGTGAACATGATGCATAAATCCTTTCATTTCAGACTATCTTCATTATTTAGGATTCCTTGCACTCCTTCTCTGTGTACTGTAATCACTGCATGCAGTTAGCATATCAATGGTATATTCTCTTCTGACTGTAGGTAACGCTAATTACCGAGCTGGCAGTTTGGCATCTGTGTTGAATGTATCTGTATTCACAAAAGATAATTATGTAAATATAATATTGCGAGTGATACAATATGCTCTTATTAATGAATGCCAACATATATTCTTTTATAATATTTTGGATTTGTTTCCATCCATACCCAAGCAAATGTATTCATATTTTTTTTCTCTGATCTTTTCTAGTAAGCTTTGCTGGGTTTACATAACAAGATGACAATGCATTGCACCAAGAAGAGAATGAAAGGAACCTCTGAGGTCCTGGGCTGTGAAACTAAGGCACAACTCTCAGAGGAAGCATGGAGCCTATGAGTGGAATTTTAAACAAATGGACATAGTTTGATTCTTCAGATGCCAATAAACATCTCTCAGTCTTTCCCTGGAATTGTATGGAATTGCTGTTTTCCCTTCCCGCTGACAAAAAAGATTTGTGTAGATCATTTCGGTCCACTTAAACTGTTGCCAGGTTCTTCTTTGTACTAATATTCTTGTTGTCAAAATAAGAGAGAGACTGACATTTGGCATTGTGGAGGAGGAAGGAACTGTGTTGCTCTACCTCAGTTTGCATTTTCTACTCTCTCCTTTCATTTATCCTTCTCCAAGAGAGTGAAACACATTATAGTATGGGGGATCATTTTCCAAGATGTCTCCAGGATAAAAAAAGATCAAAAGTGAGGGGAACAGGGAATCACAGACTATATTTATATCCAGATATAGAAGACCAGGAGAACACCAATAACTAGAGACCTGTGTGCCAACTTTCTCATCTTGAGGAAATCTTTATGAAAATGAGCTTAATGAATATCAAGGTTACTCTTTGTGGAAAGGAGAGAAGGAAATGGACACCTTTCACGAGAGATGGCAGACCGTATCTCTCCGGACACATAATTGACTAACAAGGGCAAAGAATACAAGATCCCAATGTGACTATCATTGACTGGTTCCAGGAAGGTGTTTAACTTGGGAGAACAAAACATGGCTTCAAAGGCTTTACCCCGATTTGGGAGTTTCTCAAGTGTATGTTAAAATTATATAAGAATTGATGAAAACTGCAACTAAAGAAGTAACTTTGTTCAGGATTTCTGATTGCTGATGTCAAAGGAGGTGTGGAACCTAGACACACAGGCTTTCCACAGGCACTGTCTGGGATCATGAAAGCTGTCTTAGGCAAGTTCAGAAGGAAAGAGGTTGCAGATGCTAATGAGTTGACTGTACCTATCCTCAATGAGGTCCATACTTACTCAAAAGAGATGGGCCTAGCCACCACTGTAGGAAAGCTCAAAATGAATGGGTAAGGCCACTTCTTCAGGTTGTTGTATAGGGTACAATTAGACAAGCAACCCATTGAGTTAACAATCAGAAAACCCAGGTTTGTTGCTGGCCCTTCTGAAGGACTGAATTGGGCCCAGGATTGACTCAAAGTAAGAAACTAGTCTGGACTACGTTTGAGAAATTGTACAGTGACTGAAATGATCCCAGGATTTTCTTTTGCCCTGGTCAGTCCAGTGATGTATTTTTTAGTTCCAATATTGTCCTATTAGAATAATATGGCTGCAAAGCTTAAGACATTATGATCTCTCAGGAATCCCAATTTTAGATAACCCCAAAGACAGATGCATGTTGAGTTGAAAGAAGTTGTAGCATATTTCCAAGGATGACCTAAGCCTCCAAAATATTTGGATATCATTGTAGAAATAAATGCTTAGAAATGTAAATGGACTGGTTGGGTATATAATGGGAGAGAGAGAGATGATTAGAGGACCTTCTGAATACTTGTCTGCTGCCCATAAAATGTAAATAAAAAGACTTCAAAGGCCTCCAGCATGTCTTCTGGAGAAGATCTCTAGGAGAATGTGGAAAAAAGTCCTGCAGAATAAAAAGCACTGGGTGTATCACAACTCTTTCCTGGGGAAGAAAGAGCCATATGGATGGAAATCTCTTAAATATGGGCACGATCTTTGACCCGAGATGTTCATCTCCCTAGAGAACTCTGGTTCACAGGGACAAACTTTTATCTTGAAGGAGGTGGGGTGTGGTGCTGATCCCAAAGCATCCAAAGGTCAAGTTTTGTGCTGATTACTTATCCTCATCCCCACTGTATCTAAGAAAATCTCAAAACCAAGTTGTGGAGTCTACCGAGATAATCGGTCAACAAATATTTATTAAGTAGTTGCTACATGCCAACGCAAGTATTGTGCTAAGCACTGACATGAGGTCTATAATGTATAGTGTCGGTATCAAGTATAGCCTAATTGAAAATGCTTCTGACTCCAAAGACAAACTACTAAACATATAGCCCTCAAATAATATCTTATTATTCTCCTTATATTCTCCCTCAAGGGTAAAGACCATGCCAGGGAACTATTGAAATTGATCTTTTCTTGTATCTTAAACCTGCCCCTATCTGAGCAACTGAAGGACTCTTGGCCTCTTGGAACCACCAATTATTGGTCATCTCAGTAAGAGGTGTATTCTTCATCAAGTAGCCTCAAGGACAGTACTAAGGTAGCATTCACTAGCTACCTCCTATAGGATTCTGACTTTTGGCCCCTTCTCATAACCCTTTGGCTATGACTTCCTGCTTATTAGGACCAGCTCTAATCAGTCAGGCATCATATATTAGAGTACAGAAGTCAAATCAATTCTGTTGTCTTATTGACCCCAAAACAGATGGTTAAATAAAGCACTCGATTGGGTCAACCAGTACCACATGAACCAACTCAAATATTGCACTGGAAACAGTCCTTAAGATGCCTTCCACCTTCCCCAATCCAATAGTCAGTCAGTTTGACAACTTTCCTATTAGTATACCTATTTAGTTCATACCCAGGACTAATTTTGGCAGAGCTGGTCATTGTGATTTTGAAAAGGTTTGTTCAGTAAGTGTTTTCTGTTGGATTACATTGCCCATCCTCAAGTAACTTTTTATGAGAAAAGGATAAATATTGTCATGTTTTCTGGTCCAGTATTTTCCTTTGTAACATAGAGGTGTGAAAATTACAAGCTTTGGATAATATGTGTGCCATTTTACTCCATTAGATTTCAGGAAACATGATAATGGGAGATTCTACCACATGGGCCATCTTTAATTACTTTCTTTTTTCCAAGTGAGTTATGATCCAGAGTACAGCAACCACTTGTCGTTCTGACAGCCCAATTGTTGTTGCCACATTCTGGTAGCCTGATGCTCAGAGTAAATAATCTTCAAATTAATCACTGTTCAAGTCATTCTGCTTTGGTAAAATATGGGTTAATAGCAATAGTAATTCATACTGTCAGATTCCCTGTGTGATCCCAGAAAAGTGAGGTGACCTCTAAGATCAAAGGTTTCAGGTCAGGTACAATCACAGGCCTGGTCAAAACAACAGCAAAAAAAAAAATGACACAAGCCTGAAAATAATCTTTGGTTAAATGACTCCTGCTTGTCCTTAAGAAATTTGGGTTTTCCTTGGTTTACTTGATACAAGGAATAGGCAGTTGAAGAAATTCAAAGTATATTCACAATAGTTCAAATCCCTTTAAGAAAGAGTATACATTGACTGTGGGTACTCTCCAATAGAAGGGAGGTGATATTTGAATTGACCTTGAAAGGAAAGTTGGGAGCCCATCAGGCAGAGGGTTAGGGTAGAGTCCATTCCTGATATTGAGCACAGCCCATGCAAAGATACAGAGAAGGACTAGGGAATTTCAAGAATGCTTAAAGTTAAGAGTAAGAATTTGACTTGGTGACACTGCCCCATAAGAGGGAGATATAGTGTGTGTGTGTGTGTGTGTGTGTGTGTGTATCCATATATATGGATATATATATATATATATATATATATATATATATATCCATATATCTATCTATATATATATATATATATATATATATATATATATATATATATATAATAGGTTGGATTAACCAAAAAGGTAACAAACCCTAAGTAACCCCATTAAGACATGCCAACTAATCATAATTTTGTTTACTGTGACGTTCATTCAGTAAAGATACCTACTGTGTAAAATGTTAGACAGCATGGAGGTTATCTAGATAATTAAAATGCAGTCTCAGGATTGATGAGTGCTATATATTGGGCAGTTCCCTACATATAGTAGGTACTAAATATTTGCTTAATTGAATTGTCCATGGAGTCAAATAGTGGAAAAAGGTAGGATAAAGCATATACAAGAGAATTTACAAAAGCATTTACAAGATGAGAAAGCACAGTAAGAGAATATCAAATATTCTTGCACTTGAGAAAGGACGGAGTTCCCATTTGGCTGGACAATGTGAATGGATTTCTCTTCCCAACCCCATCCCCTTAGCTATCTCATATGATTGCTTCATTGTTCAGGCTGGAACAGGAAAATAAAATACCCTTCAAAATAATTGCAAATAGGCACGCAAAATATGCCTTTAATTTACAGAGCAAATGACATTAGCTGTGTTCCTGGCTCCTGAAGACCTAGTATCTAGGGACTCAGTAATCCACCTGATTACATTCATTACTTAGAGGAAAGAAAATGTCGTATTCCTCATCAATTTCCCTCTTGCCTGGCCCCCAGTTGCTCAAATGGATTAAAATTAGTATCAGCAAAACTCCCAAGTTTCTTTTAAGAAAACTGGAGAAAGATGAAACATACTGAAGTTTCCCTTTTACTTTCTTCTTTGGGGATTGATGTCCAGAGATTTGTCATGATATTCTACCACAAGTCAAGTCAAGAAGCACTATTCTGTGCCAAGCTGTTGTGGCAGGAAATGTTTGAGAGCCTCCAGAGAGAATGTTGTTTAGTTCTATTGGAACTTTGAAAGTCAGATCCTTGAGCATAAAAAAGAAAAAAGCCAAAGCCAACAAACCCACAGAAAAAAATAACAATATGTTAATTTGGCAGGCAAAGAAAAGGGATGGGATCTTGGCAGATCTTAGTCAAAATTCAAAAAATGTTTTTGAGAATGATGACAATAAAAGTTAAGAATCGTCTTAGAGATGAGAGCAATGCCTTTTACTTGAAAAGGAATTGAGCTACATTTCTCCTTCCAAGCATTTGACTAAAAGTAGCTCAAAAATGCAAGAAATTGATATTTTACTATTCTCTTTGAGCAGCAGTCAGATAAATTAAGAAGGTGGAATTAATTTTTGCTGTGATCTGATAAAAATTTCCAGGGTCATCGTCATCCCATGATTCAGAACCTCCAAAAGCCTCCTTGATGTTGGGTACCAGTAACTGCCAAGTTTGTCTTAAGTAGTGATGTTGGCATAATGCAGGGTTCCATGACCATTTTTTTATTCCCCAAGCTCTTTGGCTTTCTATAAGCTTTCTCATACCCTTTTTCAGTAGAAAAGGAAACAATTCCTAAGTTCACCATGTAAGTGCATGTAAGAAACAAAGATATTAATGTTTATGTAACAAGATTTTTAGTGTTATTGAGTGTTACTCAGAGGAATTAAATAAATTCATGAGACCCTGGATTCTCTTTCGTGTTAAGGGCCCATTTTATTCTGGATATGTTTTTTGAAAGATACCTTATTTCCTCATGTATAAGACGCACCCTTTTTTGAAACATTTGGGGTCTAAACACTTGGAGCATCTTCTCCAGTGGTTTTAGATTTTTTGATTTGCATTTCCCACTTTTTCACCCTTGTCTTTGAAATCATTGTTTTGCCATTTGTTAGTGGTATATTAGGTGATGCTTTGTCACATTCTGCCCAGAAATGGTTCAGAAAAGATTTTTGTCTAGTGCTGAAATCAAGTTCAAAGTGATACAGTTTGCCAAAGTGAATGGAAATCGTGCTGCTGAATGTCAATTTAGTCTTCCTCCAACTGAGAAAACAATCCGAGGCTGGCCACGGGAAGAAGAAACCTGACTGAAAATATCCTGGCACGAGAAGACCAGGAGAGGCAAGGCAACCAAATGGCCTGATCTAGAGAGGCAACTGAAGAGATGGATTAAAGAGCAAAGGGCCATAGGAATTCCTTTGTTGACAAAGATGGTTCAGCAGGAGGCAAGAAGGATTGTTGATGAACGAAAAGGGACTATTATTTCCAAAGACACGATTGATGCTTCAGGTCCATGAAATGGAATGAATTAAGCATGTGTCCATGCACCTGACTTGCCCAAAAGAAGCCTGAAAAGCTATGACCAGAAGTCTTTGAATTTCATGATGAAGAAAACTTGAGCTCATTAACTGTATGTAATATGTGTGTGTGTGTGTGTGTGTGTATTTTTTCAAATTTCAGTCCCCCAAATTAAGGTGCATCTTATACATGGGAAAGACAGTACATACATATCCTGTTCATCTTCCCGTTTCTTGCTTTGGATTCAATTGAAAATGGACCCTAGAACTCAGGTTCATGGACACAGATTCTTATAAACAGATTTAAAGCTTTGAACCTGCTTAATCAGAATAGGATATTCTTCTCAAAGAGTACACCAAACACTTCATAACTCCATTGATTGGAAATCATTTTAGAGTTTCAGGCTATAATCAAAATCATTTACTTCCTCACTCTCTGGGTCATCATTACTGAGGATTTTTTCTTGCTCAGTTTGAAAAGGTTTTCATAACCAAGTCTCATTCATTTACTTTTGGTCAATAGGAATCAGTCTTTCAATTGGCTCAAACTTAAATAGATGTAAAGGTCACTAAGCCATATATACTAAGTATCCCTGTAGGCCACTTATTGACTTAGAAAACCACGTATTAATGTATTTATTTGTTTTATTGTCTTATTTATTTTGTGAAACATGTTCCTGCTATATTTTCATCTGATTTGGTTTGACGTCTCTGCTGGAGAATAGTTTCCTTTGCTGCATACCCTCTCCTTCCGCCTCTTCTCAACCATCCTGATTCCAGTCCACATATGTTTTTGTTAATATTATCCCTTTTGGAATTTGTCAAAAGGATAACAAGTATCTTCTAAGTATTCTCTTTGCCTCTTGACAATTTCCTCATGTTTCTTGGGGCGTTACACACTCCAGATCGAGAAGCGTTAATGTGGAATTTCTTTGAGAATTATGAGAGCTGTGCACATCTAGATGGCTAGTTGTCTCAGAAATGTTTCTTGGACGTCTAGAAGCATGACAATAGGTGTGTTTTGATGTGAGGGGAATTTCTTCACATTTTCCTCCCACCTTCCTTCCTCATGTTTTTAAAATGACTCTGCTTAACCATCTTCTCCCATCTTAACTAGCTTCCATACTGCCCCTAACCCTAGTCTTCCACTTGTAGATAGAGAAATGTATATTTCTGACTATAACCTGGAAATCAAAAGAATTCTTTAGAAACCTTTTCTTTTTATATCTCCTGTGCAATTGGTCAATATGTCACCCCTGCACCTTTTTGCACATTATCATTACTTACAATTCCCCCATCTAACATCTTTTCCTCAAAAGTAATAACAGGAATATGACTGAGGATTTACTCTTCAAAGCTTAGAGGCATCTTGGGGCTCATTCTCTTTTCTTCCAAAGATGTACCACCCATCCCACTCAGCAGTCAGTCTTTCTTAAGAAGAGCAGTTCTACTGGGGACTTTGACATAAGTTCTTCTCCTAGATAGCCATCCTTAGGAGAACTCTCCCCTCCATCCCTTCCCTTAGACCTTGCTACAAAGCATCCATACTCCTCTCTTTGATTTTGATCAGAGTATAAGTTGATGGGAAAGCTAAACTTTTATAGGTTATTATGACTATAGAGAAAACCCTCCAGGGTTGGTGAAGACAGTTTCATTCAGGATTATTACCTGTGCTCTCTTGGTCTCATACTTCCTCCTCCATAAAATGATAGCATTAGATCAGATGATGTCTGGCACAATGATCTGAACATCCACTTTTAAATAAAGTCAAGATGGGTTGCAAAACGAGGATGGTAAAGGAGATGGCTAGATTCTTTTTATAAGCCCTACCCAGGATAATGTTTCTTATCATTTCTTTTCTACTTGGAACTGAAATGAACGTATCACTATTAGTCAGCAGATACCTGTACCAGGTGGGTTGCGAACCTTCAGCAAGAACTGGGAAAAGTTAGATGCTAGGAAATGATTGAAGTGTACAATGCTAGTAGTGTGTAGTGTACAATGATAAAAAGATCTTACAAGGAATAAATGAGCAAATACATGGAAAGGATCAAATAGATGTAAGGAATTTGTGAATCTTACGGTGCTATATAAATATTAATTTGCACTCTCATGGCTCTGTTGTTACAATGCCAGGAGTCAGAAAGCCCTGAGTTCAAATGTGCTCTTACTAGCTTACAAGTAACTTCATTCCATTTGCCTCAGATTCCCCATCTGTAAAACAAACAAAAAACCCATTTCAATGTCTTTGGCAAGAAAACCCCAATTGGTGTCATGAATTATGAGACAAAACTGAAAAATGACTGAATGGATGAACAAATATTAAAATTATTTTTTGAGAATGATTAAAATGATTTTCATTAAGATGTCTTAACAAAATTGCACATGGTGAGAGAGAGGGGAGGGGTAATCCCAACATATAGGCTCTTCTGTGCACTTTGAAAGACTTTTTTCCTGCCCTATTCTTTTTTTTTAAAGTTTTTGCAAGGCAAATGAGGTTAAGTGGCTTGCCCAAGTCCATACAGCTAGGTAATTATTAAGTGCCTGAGACTGGATTTGAACCCAGCTACTCCTGACTCCAAGGCCGGTGCTTTATCCACTATGCCACCTGCCCCATTCTTGCCAGTCATACTCTGGGGTCACAAATCTAACTGATACATTGGTTCCTATATGTTTCCCCACCCTGCTCCTTATACGAATGAGCAAGAACAGAGAGATCTCTTTGAGCATGTGCAAAGGAGAAGGTCAAGACTAGGTTACTCTTTTTTTGAGGTTTTTGCAAGGCAAATGGGGTAAGTGGCTTGCCAAAGGTCACACAGCTGGGCAATTATTAAGTGTCTGAGGCCGGATTTGAACTCAGGCACTCCTGACTCCAGCGCTGGTGCTCTATCCACTTCATCACCTAGCTGCTCCAAGACTAGGTCACTCTTGAACAGTTAAGGACTAGTTACTTCCAATCTAGTCTGTCACTTTTGGAATGGGATTAGGAGAACTCTCCCAGTTTTGTGATTGACTGGGGCCATTCCCCCTTTGTATTGGATTTCCAAGGGGCCCCTCTCCACCTGTGAAGACCAAAAATGTTCTTCATTGCTCACAACACCCCCCCTTTTTTTTTTTAGGTTTTTGCAAGGCAAATGGGATTAAGTGACTTGCCCAAGACTACACAGCTAGGGAACTATTAAGTCACAGGCTGGATTTGAACTCAGGTACTCCTGACTTCAGGGCTGGTGCTCTATCCATTGCACCGCCTAGCCACCATCCCCCTTTTTTAAATAACTTCTTGGTCTTCACACTTCACCAGCAATGAGTTCTTCATATTAATTTGTGATTGCATCTTCAATAGCACTACTGACTTCTTCTATCAGCATCTTTACCTCTTCATTATTGGAGCCATACACCAGTACTAATTTGCTGATAGAATTTTGTACTATTTGAGTTATTAACTGGATCATACATGGGAGACACACACAGCTAATAGGATTATCCCACTTAGGGCCAAAAATATTAAAATTATTACTAGTAGCAGCATTGCTATCAGTTCATTGCTAGCATTGTCATAAGACATGGTGAGACGGTAGTTCCAATGTTTATGAGCTTTCAAAAACATTTTGGTTTTTTTATTAACTTAATCATCAATGAATACAAAGTATAGAAAAGGAAATTGAAGAGGAAGCCTATTGATGTTGATTATGCAGTTGTTTTTAATATATATTAAATTTAATAAACTGGTTAGAAATTCACTATGGCTCCCAACCTACACTCTTTTTTTCGTAATATTTTTCATTAGCACAATAACAGTCAAAGTTTAGGAATACCCATTTTTTGGTCAGTTGATATGGCATTTACACATTATCTTCACCTCTTCACAAAAGGCAAAACAGTGATGGAAAAGTGCAGCGCTATATCTGCATTTGTCCCAAATGATTTTGAGGATATTTTGTGAACTGCTTGATGTTTTGAAAAACTATTAACTAACATATTAAGGGAATTTATGGTTTTATGTTGAAATTTCCCTTATTCTTTTGTGTATATGGAAACTTTTTACCTTCTTTTTTCGTTTTGTATTTACATTTAATATGAATTAAAAATTTAAATAAAAGAAAAAGTATTAACCAGGCCAACTCATATACTACTGGATAATACAGTGTTCTGGGTATATACTAGTAGAAAGTTACAGGAGCTGATTTCTTTTATTATTAGTCTATTGATGCATTTTGACTTATATATTACAATGGTTTTTGGAAACTCCCCCTGCAATAACCATATCTGCAATGAATCTCTCCATGTAAGAAGAAAACACAGTTCAAACTAATGTGTCATCTGACAGCATACTCAACCTTTGGTACCTGTGGGCCCTCCAACTCATTACCAAGTGGAGGGAAGTTTGCTTTAATTTCTATTCTCTATTAGAGCTAGCATTGGTCATTGCAGTTAAAGCTTGACTTCCTTTTTCTGCTGTCTTTATTTACATTGGTATAATCCTACCTACATCGGTTCTGCTTACTTCACGCTGTCTTCCATTTTATTTATTTATTTTTTTACAAGTATGTCTCCTATAACATATAGCATGTTGATAGAAGTGTTTTCTTTCCAAAGGAGGTACAGTGACTTGTTTGTTTTTTTATCTGATGTCTAGTTGACCTAGGACCCGAGTCCTAGGAACCAGTTCCGAGTATAGCATTTAACTTGGTTACTTTTGGACAATATTGGACAGCTGGACAGTGCTGCAGTGGTTAGAGTGCCAGATAAAGTCAGCCTTAGTCTCTTAATGCTGTATGATCTTAGGTAAGTCAACCTCTATTTGTTCAGTTTCTTCCTCTATAAAATGGCAATAATAGAAGGACATACCTACTACTTCCCTGCTCTGGTCTACAGATCAAATGATGATAAAGTTCTTATAGCACCTGGTGCACAGTCAGACCATATAAATGGTAGCTATAACTATATCCCTGATGAGTGCATCAAAGACATACATTTATCTTTGTCAACACCCTCTCCACTGACTCATTGCAAACTATTCATGATTTAGTGTCTTGAGGAAAGTTGCTTGAAAGTTAATGGTTCTTGATGACATAGTAAGAATCAGAGGCAGAGTTCGAACCTCATACTCAATCCATTATTACCACACTGATGCCCTGGTTCTTGTCATCTTATTCTAAGATTTTCTATCAGTGTTGTTGGTGGCAATAAAAACTGTGTCAAGTTCATGATCGTCATGACTGACAAGTGAAAGCCTTAGACTTTGCCATATTTTTCTTTGTGTTTGATGAGACAGCTGTGAAAGGATTGACATTTTTGCTGTTTTTGTTTTTGTTTTTTTGCAAGGCAAATAGGGTTAAGTGACTTACACAAGGTCACACAGCTAGGTAATTATTAAATGTCAGTGGCTGGATTTGAGCTCAATTCCTCCTGACTCCAGGGCTGGTGCTCTATCCACTGTGGCACCTAGCCACACCAAGGATTGGCATTTTTCTGAGCTAGTGTTCTTTTAAGGTTGATGCTTGTGGATGGCATAATTCATAAAAAATCACCTTCCCTAAGTAAAGTGAATCCAGTTCTAACACAGATGGAGAAAAAATTACTGCATGACCAACAGTCTCTGCTGCACTGATTACACAGGCAACCCACCCTCTGGGAAATAGTCACAGCAAAGGTTTGCCAAGCCTTTTGTTATTTATTACTGGCAGAAAGTGCCAAGCTAAATGTAAGGATTAGATCATATCAATTTTGACATTCTCACTAAAAATGAGTCCAGAAGTGCAGAAGGAACAGCATGGAGGACGTATTGGAGAGAAGTGTGACCAGAAAAAAAGCAGGGCCAGTCATGTGATAAGTGAAGGCAGATGGACAACACTTGCCTGTCTTATGGGTTTCCTTATACAACATCAAAATATCAATTCTAAGTGAAAGATCCTGGGAAATTTAGTGGACTCTATATGATAGATATACAGACAGTGTGTACAAAAATCATCCAATATGAGAGGGTTTGGCTGAGTTACTACTTGCATCTTTGGGGGGGGGGGGGTATACACGGTGATGAAAGGCCAGATCCCACAAGGCATCTAAGTACTTACACTATTTCCCCTCCTTTCAAAAAAGGTTCTGTCTGACCTTCTGTTGCTGCACAAGAACCATTATCTACCTACTCATCCCCATAACTTTGTTATGTAGGCTTGAGTTCTGTAACTATCTACCATTTCTTTTGATATTTGTGTGTGTGTGTGATTGGATCTACTTTAGTTCATGTCATGAAACTTCCCCATACCCCACGATGTACATCAGATTGAAGACTATTTGGAGAAACTGGTTGGATTTTTTTTAAGCAAGCCCAGCTTTGTTTGGTCTTAGGTATAGTTTTAATCATCAAGAAGTCACCAACTCTGGATACTTCTTGGTGATTTATCTTAGCATCAATCCAGTGGTAGGATAGAAGAGTCTGTCTATTCCCTGATTCATTCAATAATTATCGTCACTTAGCTGTCTATGAAAGGAACACCAATACTTAGCCTTGTCAAGTCCGGACATGATTTTCTGTCCACAGATTAAAGAAAAAGTTGTTTGAGAGCAACTTAAACAAAAAAGATCACATAGACCAAGTTAGTCAACACCCATTTATCCTATACTTCCTATGTTGGCAGGCACAATATGCTAAGCACTGAAAAGGCAAGTAAGACAAGTTGGTTCCTGTACTGAAAGAGATCATGTTCTCATGAGGAATACAACATGCAAACTGCTATACCCATGAAAGACAGAGCAGAGATGGCATCTTTTTTTGTAGTGGGGGGGGTGAGGTGAAAAGAGTTAAGTCAGGGAAGCAAGCATGCAGCAGTGAGAAGGGAGAGCTTTCAGCATAAAGAAACCCAGTGGAAAGTTAGAGGAGCTCTACCCATGCTGCTTCTCTCTAATGACTCCCTAGGGGTTCATTATAAATGCTTATATCTTGGTAGACTGACAGACCCTCAACCCCAAAAGAAACTTTATACACAGCCAAGGAGGGAGAAAAAGGTAGATGACCTTCCAGGTGTGTTACCCATCAAGGGATGAATCCCACTTTAGTTTCATGACAGTGGTTAGCAGAATTGACTAGACTTTAGAAAGTTTAACTAGACTTACTATCATGGTCAACCTGGGTTTAGCGTCTCTAACTCAAAAGGGACATTCTTTCTAAAGCCATGCCCCCCCCCAAGTTGAGCAATTTAACATAAATCTCAAAATACTAGCAGCCCCATGCTATCATTTAAGTGATGTGAGATTTTTAAAGAAAAATTGTCCAGCCATATTTATTTTTTAATTAGTGATTGTTTTTTGAAGTCTATACCTGCACTGGATTGTATAATTAAAAATAATAATACGAAAAAGAAAATCACTACTTACTTTGTCCAACCTACTTTAGTTCTCCAACCGCATCAGACCTTCCCATACGAATAAAAGGAATTATGTACCACTGTTGATTGAGAAATCCAAAAGAATTAAATCCAAAGAAGATTAAAAAACAAAGAAAAATCCTTTGAGTTAATGCTGAAGATCCTTAGTATTCATGCAGCACCACTTCTCCCACTGTTGGCAATGCTTAGAATGCAATAAAACTCAGATTGAAAAAACCCACGTCTGAGATAGGAACTCCCTCTACCCTCTGCTATAGTGACTATATTTATGTGTTTTCAGTCCCACTCTTTGTGACCCATTTAGAGTTTTCTTGGCAAAGATGCTGGAGATGCTTGCTATTTCATTCTGCAATTCATTTTGCAGATGAAGAAACTGAGGCAGATGGCATTAGGTGACTTACACAGAGTCACACAGCTAGGAAGTGTCTAAGGATGGATTTGAACCCAGTTATTAATGATTCAAGAAACTTCCACTCTATCCACTGTACCACTGATATGTCCCAGAGTGATCCTATAACAACATCCTTATATGCTTCATCCCATTAGAAGTGGTGCTGGCTCTGCCCAGTCATATGGAGGAAAGGAGAATAGATGAAGAAGCAGGCAGGTTGAAAGCATTATTCTAGATGGGAGCCTGGCCGGAATACATGACAACTCCAAGGCTATAGTGACTCTTCACAAACACTCCTTTTGAATTCTCCCTCTCTGAAAGAAGAAGCAAACATTGATTCTTCCCAGTCATATGAAGAGGGGGGGGAAGGGAACATAGGAGCAGAGAACCAGATGAATATGGACAAGCATGGTAGGTCTGAAGGCGAGGGAACTGAAATCCAACAGGAGCCCATCCCACCCCCTAACTGGATACTCTTGGCAGAATCCAATGGTCAAGAAACCTATCTGTAGATGCAGTTGAATTGATTGCAGGAGTCTACTCATCCTCAAACTCAACAGAAGGGGAAGGGGAAGGGGAAGGAACAGAAGGCAAACAATAAGAATTTATAAAAGAGGCTAAAATATCAAAAATATTAAGAGAAAAAGACATTAAAAATAAGTCAATTGTTGAAAGAAATAAATCAAAGTGGATCCTAAGACCAATAGGAAGAATGGGTAAAACCTGAAGGAGAATACAAGACTATTTAAAAATATGATTTACTTTTGACATTCTTTTTCTTTTAAAACTTGAGTTCCAATTTCTCTACCTCCCTCACACCCCCTTAACCCACTCACTGAGAAGGGAAACAACATGATATCAATTATGCATGTGAAATCATGCATTTCTGTATTAGCCATATTTTCAAAAAGCAAGAAAAACAAAGTGAAAAAATTATATTTCAATTTGTACTCAGAGTTTATCAGTTCTATCAGTGAAGTTGGATCCAATTTTTTTTTTTTTATCATAAGTCCATTGGAAATGTCTTGAATCATTGTCTTGATCTGAGTAGCCTAGGTCTTCATAGTTATTTATCTTTATAATTTTGTTATTACTATATAGAACTATGTCTCAGTTTTCTCACTTTACTTTGTATCAGTTGATATGTCATCATTTTTGTTTGTTTGTTTTTTATGAAATTACCTTCCTGGTCATTTCTTATAGCAGAATAGTACTCCATTACAATTGTATGCTCTAACTCCTTCAGTCATTCCCCCTGTTGATGAGTATTCCTTCAATTTCCAGTTCTTTGATACCATAAACAGAATTACTACAATTATTTTTCTTTGATACCATAAAAAGAGTTGCTGCAAATGTTTTTTTTGTATCTTTTTTTTTCTTTTTATTTGTTCTCTTTGAGATACAGAACTAAGTAGCAGCAGCAGCAGCAGCATTACTGCTGGATCACAGGGTATGCACAGTTTTATAACCCTTTGGGCTTAGTTACAAATTATTCTCTTGAATGGGTAGACTAGTTCACTACTCCACCAGAATTTCATTAATTTATTCATTTTACTTTATCCTCTCTAGCATTTGTCATTTCTGATAGAAAGATGTGAAGTGATAACTTAGAGTTGTTTTAATTTTCCTGTCTCTAATCAGTAGGTTCTGAGTATTTTTCCCCTATTACTATAGCTGGCTTTGATTTCTTCTTCTTAAAACTGTTTAATTCTTTGTTTATTGTGAAAAGGCTGTTATTTTTGTAAATTTCACTTCTATATACAATCCTTATTTGAGAAATTAAGTATTTACCAGAAAAAGTTGAAAATTTTTTCATTACTTTGTCATTTGTGATATTTTTTGTATGGCATGGTTTTATTGATTATAATTTTAATTACACTTTTAATTAAGTCTCTTTTTGCTTTTATTTTGTTTGAGATCATGATTGCAACCCCTGTCTTTTTTAAATTTAATTGAAGTATAATGGCTTCTGCTGTAGACTTTTATTTTTGCTCTGTTTTTTTTGTTTTAGTTGGTGGATTTATATTACTAATTCATTCTAGTATCAGTTTCCATTTAATAGTAACCTTGTCCCATTCCCATTCAGACTTATGATTACTGTGTATTTATTTGTATTCCATTTTTTTGTTTTTTAGTATTCATTAAATCATTCATTTGTCCAATTACATGTAAAGATAATGTTTGACAATCTTTTTTGTAAAATGTTGTCTCTTCCACCTTTTCTTTCCCCTGTCCTAAGATAGAAAGTAATTTGACATAAGTGATGTATGCACAAGCAGGTTACACATATTTTCAAGCTGCTGCTGATGTTGTTTGTTCTCAAAGAAGACCACAACATGGGGCGGCTAGGTGGCATAGTGGATAAAGCACCTACCTTGGAGTCAGGAGTACCTGGGTTCAAATCCGGCCTCAGACACTTAATAATTACCTAGCTGTGTAGCCTTGAGCAAGCCACTTAACCCCATCTGCTTTGCAAAAAAAAAAAAAAAAAAAAAGACCACAACATTAAGGGAGGTGACGCCATGACAAGCACTTGAATTGCATTGGAGTGAAGGGGGCTGTGCTAAGTCACCAGACTGGATTTCTCCTCCAGAGACCAGATATGAATCAGGATGACTGGAGATGGTCGTGGATGAGGCGCGATCGGGGTTAAATGACTTGCCCAAGGTCACACAGGTAGTCCGCATTCAAACTCCCATCCTCTCCTCCTGACTGCCTAGCCTGTGCATCCACTTAGCTGCCCCTGAATTCCCATATAAGTCATGCATGAAAGAAGAATCAGAACAAAAGGGGAAACGCGTGAGAAAGGAAAAAAAAAAACAGAAAAAGAAATTTTAAAAAGTGAAAATAATGTTTTGATTTGCCTTCAGACCTCATCATTCTTTCTCTCCATGGGAATAGCTTTGCCCAACCTGCCGCAGCCCAGGCCTAGCAGCATTCCTCTTGGCTTCTGAGTCTCTTGACCTACCTCTGTGGGCGGCTTTAGGACCCGGCCTGCTTCTGTGCCCCACCATGTGCCTCCAACAACCAATGGAAGCCGGAGGCCCGGCCAGCCCATGGCGGAGCTCCTGGCTAGGCCGGCCCAGGGCCCCTGAGGAAGGGCGGGAATGCTGGGGAGTCTACACCACAGCCGAGCTGCCTGACTCTGCCAGAGGACCTCAGGCCCACGAGACCGAATGAGACTGTCCAGGCCCCAGAAGAAGAAAGAGGAGGAGGTAGGTCAGTCAGCGCTGGGGCCCTGGGGCTAGGGTCTGCGCTATCCCTCCTCCTTCTCCACTCCCCTCTCAGTGTGCAGGAGATGGTTTCCTCTGGGGAAGTTGGCACATGCTCACTGGTGTATTGAGGTAAAGTAGTTCCTGTCACACTCTCCCGAGAGGAGCTAAGCATTTTGGGGAACTAGGCTGCACTTAGTGCTAACTTTTGAGCTGGAAGAGGCCTTCAACGTGATCTGATTCATCAGTGTCATTTATTGATAAGGACACAGGTTCAGAGACGTTGTTCAAGGTCGTACAATTAATGGCAGAGCCAGACTTGGCCCCCTAGGTCCTCTGACTCCAGATGCATCTTTTCTGGTTGTTATTTTATTTTTTTCAGTTACTTGCATGTATAGTCTTCAACATTCGTCCTTTTGCGAGCTTTAGAGTTCCACTTTTTTCTACCCCATGCTCTTCCAACCACTTTCTTCAAGGCAAGGAGCAATCTGATATAAGGTTTTACATGTACAGTGGTGTTTAACATGATTCCATATTAGTCATGTTGGGAAAGATGAATGACAACAAAGGGGAAAAACATGACAAACAAATGAAAAGACCTAAAAGGAGTTTTTTAAAATGTATTTTTATTAAAGATATTATTTGAGTTTTACAATTTCCCCCCCAATCTTACTTCCCCCCCTCCATGGAAAGCAATCTGTCAGTCTTTACTTTGTTTCCATGTTGTACCTTGATCCAAATTGGGTGTGATGAGAGAGAAATCATATCCTTAAAGCCAAAATGAGTTTTTAAAAGTGAACATGGTATCCTTTGGTCTGCATTCAGACTCGTTTGTGTTTTTTCTGGATGTGGACAGCATTTTCCATCCCAAGTCTTTTAAGATCCTCCTTGATCACTGAACTACTTTGAGGAGCTGCGTCCCTCAGAGTCAATCTTCTCACAATGTTATGGTTCATGTGTGCAATGGTCTCCTGGTTCTGCTCACTTCAAGAGCATTGTCTATTCAAGCTGAATCTGTAAAGTTTTCTTCTAGTTAATATGGTTACCAGCTTATGATAACAATAAAATGAATATTTAGGCCAACAGAGTATGTTAATTCCTTACTAGTGCAGACGCTACTTGGTAAAGGAGACTGCCCTTGCCCACAAGTAACTTATACACTCATGGCCAGTGCATATGACCTATAGAGTCCCAATAGATTTCTAAAGTGCTTTCTTTACTAGAGCCTGGTGAAACACGTAGTACTTAGCCTACTTTGACAGATTTATTGAGGGGACTTAGTATATAGAGTAGTATATAGAGCACATAGTATATAGAGCACACACCCTCTACCTGCTTCATATCCCTCCACTGGACCATATCTGGTTGCATAGGAGAGAGACTGGTGATATTGGGCAAATCACTTCACCCTGAATGCCTTGTATCCAGGACCATCTGCAGTCATGCTGATTCATCTCTAGCCACTGGACCCAGATGGTTCTGGAGGAGAAAGTGAGGCAGATGATTTAGGCCAGCAGTGGCTCACTCAAATCTACTTCACCTGCTTGTCATGGCGTCACCTCCCTGATATCTTGGTCTTCTTTAAGAACAAGCACAAGCAACATGATCCATATTTCCAAGTATGCGAGTCAAGAATAACAACCCCAAGTATGCTAGTTTTCCATTATATTTTGGAAACTTGTTAAATGAAAAACTGAAGAATTTCCTCACAGGATGAATGGGAAGAAAAATTGATAATATGGATTTCAATAAATGTAAAATACCTGTCAAAGGAGAGACTAGCATTCTGGGTAAAAATTCAGAATAGAATATAATCATCTAGAGCAAGAAGAAATGATATAAATTACATAGCTTACTTCAAGATGGACTCTTTACTTGAAGCTAGGTAGCCAAATGTCATCAGTCTCCTATTAACTTGTGTTTTGGGGCAGCTACCTACGAGGAGTATCCTTGACAAGGTCCGCCGGCACTGACCACAATGGACCCGTACAAACTTGACTGAATGGTTAAAAAGAATCAAATGCCTAGAAAGATTAGTTGTCACCCCTAGATTCTGATGACAGTCATATACTCTCTAATCCATCTTTCAATGCAAATGAAACTATCCCTAGGGAAGGATAAGGTTGGCAGATGTCCAGAAGGAAAAAAAATCTATTTTTGGATATTGGTGGTGGCCATAGTTTGCAACTCTTGAGTGTGCTTTTAGTTAATGAACTAATATTTACTATGTGTTGCATATAGGATGTAGAGACAACAACAAAAGTCTCAACCTTCGAGGAACCTCCATTCTGTTGTAGTTAAGATGTGTTTGTATGTACATATCTATAGAGGTATATATAGTCAAAGTCCATTGTAATATTTGGTACCAGGCAGTAGCCTCTGAGGGCATCAGGAAACACTTAAGGTATGAAGGTGATGACTTGAGCTAAATTTTGAAGGAAACTAGGAATTCAAAACGTGGAATTAAAGAGGGTGTATATTCCAAGTATGAGGAAAAAATACTCAGAGGTACAGAGAATCTAGTATGTTGTGAGGATCAGCTAAAAGGCCAGTTCGGCTTTAATTTACGAGTGCAGGAAGGGGAGTAGTGTATAACAGAAGTGGAAAGATGTGTCTTGAAGGGCTTGAAAATTGGCAAGGCATAATAGTGATGATTATTCACCAGAATAAACACTTAAGGTTTGCAAAGCTCTTTGTATACATTATTTTATTCAATCTTCATAACAGTCTTATGAGGTATGTCATAAGAACTAAGTTGTGAAAGATTTTAAAATCCAAATAGGGCAGTTTCTCTTTCATCCTACAGGTAATAGGGAAACATTGTAGTTTGGGTAGGGGAGTGACATAGACCTGTGCTTTAGCGAAATCAATTTAGCAGTTACATGGCCTTTTTATCCTCACATCAAATCCACATGATAAGTTTAAATTGAACATTTTATTAACAAAAAATATCTTTGATCACTGTATTGTTGAGAAGAACTAAGTCAATCATATTAGATCATCACCCAATGTTGCTATTGCTGTTACTATGTATAATGCTCTCATGTTTCTGCTCTCCTCACTAAACATCAATCAGTTCATGTAAGTTTTTCCAGTTTATTTCTGAAATCCACCTACTCATCACTTCTAACAAAAAATTATATTCTATTGTATTTGTATCCCACAACTTGTTCAGCCATTCCCCAATGGATGCACATCCCCTCAATTTCCAATTCTTTGTCACCCAAAAAGAGCTGCTACATATGTTTTTGTACATATAGGTATTTTCCCCTTGTTTATCATCTCATTGGGATACAGACACAGTAGTTGGTTTTATTGGATCAAAAGGTATTCATAGTTTTGTAGGCCTTTGGACTTAATTCCCAATTGTTCACAAAAATGGCTATATCAATTCACAACTTCACCAGGACTGCATTTATGTCCCTGTTTTTCCACCTCCCTTCCAATATTGATTATCTCCCTTTTCTGTCATATTAGCTGGTCTGCTAACTGTAAGGTGATACCTCAGAGTTGTGTTAATTTGCATTTCCCTAATTTATCATACCATTTTCTACTGTTTCTCCTTCTCCCTTTTATCTAGTTCCTCCTCAAAAATCTTTTTTTCTAACTACTGCTTCCCTTAACCTGTACTACCTTTTATCATTCCCCCTCCTTCTCTTATCCCTTTCCTCTACTATTTCCCTACTGAATAAAATGCATTTCTATACTCAACAGAGTATGTATATGTATTTATATGTTTCCCTCTTGGAACCAGTTCCAAAGAGAATGAGGTTCAAGAACAATTATCTCTTAATTAATATATAATATGATATAAAGTAATTAATGCCTGATGAATGGTAGCATCTTGTGCCTGCCATGGAAAAATGAAAGAATCAGAGGAAGCTATGTAATAGTTCAAAAGAGAAATGAAAGTTGTAAAAGAAGAAATTAGGAGTGAACATAGTTCAAAAACTGCAGCTCTCAGTGCAAACCTCAAAACATGATTAGCAAAGTAGAAATATTGAATTTATAATAGAGGAAGAAGTGGAAAAATCCTTATTTGCTTTAGGGCAAAAAAATCAAAGCACAGGAAAATTTGAAAGAAGAGAGAAGCAGAAATTACAAAACGAAACACTCATGAACACTCTACAAGCCAGAGCAATTGACCTTAAAAATAAGAATTCACAGATATTGAAAGATCAGAGGTCTGTGAGGAGAGCATGACAAAAACAAAAACAATTCTTGAATACTATAATATAAAAAGCTTGCAGAACTTCTAAATACAGAGAACAAAGCATATAATGAAAAAATCTGCTAATCAGTATCAAAAATAGAGTTTTTGCTTCAAAATCCAAAACATATAATGGATAAATCAAATTTCAATGACAAACAACAGATTTTGCAAGCAACCAAGGAAAATATGTTCAAATATGAAGGAAAGGGTATCCAGTTTATAAAATATTATTCCTCAACCACAAGAAATAGTATATTCTGAAAAGCAGAGTAATTAAAATTTGATCCCTAAAATAATATATTCTATAAATGTGAGACAATGAAAAATTAATTCATGAAAAAATAGACATGTTTGATATAGAGAAAAAACTGGATTCTGAATGTAGATTGAAGCATACTATTTTTACATTTTTTTGTTTTATGGTTTTTACCTTTTCTGTTCTTTCACAGCATTACTAATATGGAAATATATTTGACATGATTGCACATGTATAACCTATATCAGATTGTTTGCTGTCTTGGAGAAAAGGGAGAGAGAAAAATTTAGAATTCAAAATATTATAAAAATGAATGTTGAAAACTGTCTTTACCCATAATTGGAAAAAAACAAAATACTTTTTACAAAATATATACATGTTTATCAAAAAAAAGACTTGAGGCATTTCTTTAAAGATGAGATATGAACTTAATATTTTACTTATAATCACCCCAAAAGCAAAACACAAAACTTCAAATAAGTATAGTAATCAGGAAGAGAATAATCACTGAAATGAAATTCCTTATTTTTAGAGTATCTGATATTTAGAGGTTGTTTTAGAATTAGTTAAAAGCTCTGGGTCTGGATGTAGGAAGACCTGAGTTCAAATGTGGCCTTGGCTCTGTGATCCTGAGCAAGTCATTTAACCCTGTTTGCTTTAGTATTCCCCATCTGTAAATGAACCAGAGAAGGAAATGGCAAACCACTTCAGTATCTTAGCCAAGAAAACCCCAAATGGGGTCATGGAGATTTGGACATCATTGAAACAACATAAAAGAGATTGTTGTCCAAAAAAAGAAGGAAGATTTATTTATTAGGTTAAAAAAAGAGCAAAGAGAGAAAAGTAAAAGAACACAAGAGAATAAAGATTTAAATAACAAGTAATCACGAAAGGCAAAGGTAGAGAAACTGAAGTGAAACACTGTGGAATCAAATAATGTGAGAACGCAGAATCAAGGATGGCGCCAAGATTTTACACTGAGATGACTAGAAGGATTGTGGTCCCATCAAAGTGAAAATGATAAGGGGAAAAGATTTTAGGGGAAAGATAATGATATGTTATGGACATGGAACCAAGAGAGAGCACAATCACAAAAACCAAGAGAAGAAAGTATACAGGAGGTAAAGTCATAAGAAAAGCTGAGCACTTGAGTGGGCCCCATGATTTGTAATGCAGAGTAAGGTTAATGTTATTTCCTTCTGATGTGTTCCTTTGTAAATTCAGGTGTCTAAGAGCAAAAGACAGTAGAAAAAATGGAAACAACAGTAAGATCTATACAGGAATTAACATGGAAGTTGATTGGAAGAGATAACTCAAAGTTGATATTCAGAAATCCTAAGTCCATGAGGGACATTGAGAGATTCAGTAAGAAAAAAAAAAGATACTGCCTACAAATTATAAAATAAAATTCACAATAGAATGGAAGGGAAGAAAAATAATGAAGAGATAAAGGACAGAACATTTTAAAGAAAAGTTAAGGTAAAAGAAAATTAATAAAAATAAGAGGTTGCTAGGGAAGACAGAAGACAGATTTATTAAAAAACTCCACTTTATTGGGGCAGCTAGGTGGCGCAGTAGTTAGAGCACTGGCCCTGGAGTCAGGAGGACCTGAGTTCAAATCCAGATTGGGACACTTAATAATTACCGAGCTGTGTGACCTTGGGCAAGTCACTTATCTCCATTGCCTTGTCAAAAAAAACCCAACACTTTATGGAATGGACAATGGTATGAGACAAAAGAAGGGGATAACTGAGGAAATAAAATAAAGAGCAATTAAAATTTAAGTAAAATCCAAAAAAGTAAGAGAATAATAGACCATTTTAACTAACTTGAAAGATTTTTAAAAATATGAGAAGATAAAAGAGAACAGATTGAAAAATCAAAATGTTATTTGTAAACAGATGAAAAAAGCTAATAAAATGCGTGTGATAAAATGAATAAGAAATCAAAACCCTATAATCTTTTATATAAACAAACAACCAAAAAAAACTCATCACATCTAAATGGAGGCACAATTAAAAGAGGAGAGCCACAATAAAATTTGCACTTTTTCTGGTGAGCCTAAAAAAAAGGAGTTACAATCATGATTTCACACAAAACAAACATTTAAAAATCACATTACTGAGTAGTACAAATTTGGAGTACATATCATAATTATATAAATATACACTGGAGTACATATCATAGCGTGTATAATTATACACTGTATATACACCAAACATTGTCGTACCTAAAGGATCATTTAAATGAAACAAAAAACAACTTGGATAGTAGCACAGTAATGTAGGAGAATTCAATGTTTCTCTCTTAGAGCCAGGAAAATAAAATGGAAAGATAGACAAAATGGAAACACAAACACACACACACACACACACATATACATATATGTATGTCCATGCACACATATATTTATATATTTATACAAACTTGTGGAAAATTTTAATGTTGAAAGACTGGGATCATCCTCTCAATGGTAACATTAAAAAATAAATTTGTTTTCCTGTTCCATGTGATAACTCTATAGCAATAGGTAATGTACTAGAGAAGAGAGAAATAAATGTAAAAAAGCATAAATATTAAACACATCCTTTACAGGCTTTAATGGACTAAAAATTACATTTAATATAGGGAGCACAAGAGATGCATCTCTAAGTGGATACAATTATGTCCTAAATAATGAGTATGCTGAAGAACAAATAATACAATAGCTCTTTGAAAAACAATGATGACAATATCATGCCAAAGTTTTGAGGAGGCAGATGAATTTTCTCAGAGAAATATCATATCCCTGAGAATATAAATTAGTGAAGTAGGAAGAGAGATAATCCATGAATTAATTAATTTACTCATTAATCCATGAATTGATCATGTAACTTAGAAAGTAGAAAATCAACAAATAAGCCCAAAGCACAAGTGGGGCAGGAATCTTGAAAATTAAAGAAGAAATGGATGCATTAGAAGTCTGTGTAACTGATAAGATAAAAGCTATTCTTTAGGAGATTAAAAAAAATCACTAAACTTTTAGCAAAACCACAAGGTTTTTATCCCTTTTTGTGTTTTGGACTTCTTTGGTGCTGTGATGACATGTATGGACTTCTTCAAATAATGTTTTTAAATGCTTAAAATAAAATAACTTTTAAAATGGACAAGGCAGAATCCAACAAATAAAAAAGAACCAAAAAGAAATTTCTCAGAATGCTCAGTGGTTAAGAGCAAAAAGAAGAGTTCAAAAAGAAATCTGAGGGGTTTACTGTGAACATATTAATTATTCAGATTAATGTTAGAACCACATTGATAATTTTAACAAACTAAGCTTTTAAATTGAAATCGAGCCTGGTTTAAAGGAACTACCTGTAGAGGGAAATGGAGTGGAACCTTGTCTGGCTTAATCTACTAGAGAATTGTACCAAAGTTTTGGAGAATAACTAATACCTGTGCTATACAAATTATTTTTAAATATGAGAAAGGAATTACTCTACCAAGATAATTTTGTAAGACAATTTTTTTTCCATCAGTGAAGGATAAAGCAAAGAAAGTGAGTAACCAATCTTATTAATGATTATCATCTTGAATTTGTTTAATTAAGTCCTGATAATATATTTTAAAGAAAATATTCCCTACGATGAAGTTGGATTTGTATCAGATGCATAAGCATAGTTGGATGGGAGAGGAAAAATTTACAGAATTAATCCAATTAAAAAGAAAAAAATTCAAAAGCCGTATTATTATATCAGTAGATAACAGGAGGAAAAATCCGTCAGCAAAGGACAATTTTCACATCTACTAAAATAAAATAGAAAAACATAGACATAGAAGACTGATTTTATTTAATATGATCAAATTTATATCTAAAACCAGAAGTATATGTCTAACACTATTCTGGATAATTGAGAAAAATTACGAGTTTTCCAATAAATTTGGGGAAAAAGCAGTAGTACCTCTTTCTCTCTGCTATTTGACTTGGTTCTAGAAATTCTGTGAGGGAAAAAAAAAACTTTTAAGATCTAAAGATAGGAAAAAGGAAGACAAAACATTTCCTAATTTCTGATTAAATGATGATTTATTTAAGAATGCCAGTGAAGGGGCAGCTAGGTGGTGCAGTGGATAAAGCACCCGCCCTGGAGTCAGGAGTACCTGGGTTCAAATCTGGTCTCAGACACTTAATAATTATCTAGCTGTGTGGCCTTGGACAAGCCACTTAATCCCATTTGCCTTGCAAAAAATCCTTAAAAAAAAGAAAAAAAAAAAAAGAGAAGAATGCCAGTGAATAAGTAGTGTCTTAGAATGACTAATAGCTTTAGTTAATTAGCAAGAGATACATAAACACAAAAAATCTTCATCATTTCTATATGGCAATAATATCAGAGGGAATAATAGAACCCAAGAATAACTACAATATACGTAAAATATGACATATTCCAGATGTATGTAAGTATCATTACAAAATACTATTTGGAGATAAAATATAACAAATAATTGGAGTGATATTTAGTGCTCATGTCTGGCTTGTGTCAATATAATAAAAAAGTGTTACCTAAATTAATTTTCAGATTTAGTACTATATCAATCAAACTTCTAAATCCTGATGAAATAATAAAATTTATTTGGAGAAATGAAAGGTATAGATGTAGATTCTTAATGAAATAAAGGTGGAGGGGGGGATAAAGGAATGAAGGTAGGGAGAATATTTCCAGACCTCCAATTATACTATAATACCATAGTCATGAAATGCACTTGGTTCTGTTGAATTAAACAATAAAAGTAGACCAATGCAATGGACTCAAAAAGGAAGAAAAAGTACATTTATCAGGTTACTTGTTGCCATAGAGAAGGAGGAAGGGAGAAATATATGGGACTCAAATCCTATTAAAAATGTATGTTGCAAACTATCTGTACATAATTGGAAAAAAATAAAATAAAAAAAGTTTGACCAAAAAATAGATAAGAAATATTCAAGATAATAGAACTTGGCAATCGAGAATGCAAGAAATTCACATATGGAAATATTTGAGGAAGAAATAATTGGGCAAGAAATTGCTGGGAAAACTGGAAAGCCATCTGGCATTCACAGGTTTAGAATACCATATATAATATATTATAATGAACTCAGAATGTGTATCACCTGAATAGTAAAAGTCACTCTATTAAAAAACAAACAGCAACAACAAACATAAGACAGTGAGATTAAGCATTTTCACCTCCTTTATTACAGATATGGGGGATCGTGGATATGGAACCTTTAATTAAATGGCAACCTTGGTTGCTATTCATACATATGCATATCTGTATATACACACACATATTCATACATGTATATACATGCATTTACATGTATATATATATATATATATATATATATATATATATCCATAAAAGAACAGCTTTGGGAGGGAGATTGCAGTGATACATGGGAAAATTTAGATGGGAAAAAAAAGCAATTTATTTCCTAATTGAAAAAAAACTAAACTAAATAGAAAGTGTTGCCTTGCTCGTAATTAAATTTATCTAATGTATCATGAGCCCCACATAAAGGTATTTCCCTCCCAGGAGGACAGGAATGAGGCAAAGTTCATAAAGTGTCACCCTAAGTGTTTGCTGACCTAATTATATTAAACTGGAATTTCAGGAAGCAAAGGTTGCCCTTTAGTAAGGAGAATACAGGTAGCTTATTAGCTAATCAACCAGAAAGCCAAGTGTTTGTTTTAGGGGTTAGAGGTAGGTACTCTGGTTCCTTGAATGTAAACCATCATCTTTTCAGTTCTGTGTAAGGTCATCTCTGAATGCGTATGATTGTCCAAGTATTCCCTTCAGTGCCAATATATATATGATTCCATTTGACAGCTGAATCTATATTTAATTCATCCCCCTATGAAAATCAAATCCTTATAACTGTGCTAATACTTGGTAGCTGTGTGATCATGGGCAAGATCATTCTCTGAACCTCAGTGGTGCAATGAGATTGAATGGTATTTTGTAGGTAGGACCTAGCTCATGGGGTTATAATGTAGTTTAGAATGAGATAATGTTGGTGAAGTGCTTTATGGACTTGTGAACACTATTTAATATTATCACCTTTGCGTTTAAAGAGGACCCTCCACTCTAGAGCTGTAGCATTTATCCCAGCATTTCACAGGAATTTCAAGGTAGCATGAACACTGACTGCCATACTACCTTGCTGTTGCTAATCATACTCATGGAACCAAATGTGTACAGAATGAATAATTTATATTCTGACAAGTCTTGCCCAGATCATTTTTTCCTACTTGTTTTGTTTATTTCTGAAGGTCTCCATAGATTTTGTTCAAACTTGGCAGTTGTGATGCTTTCCCAGTTTATCTAAGTTGAAATGGGAAGATGATATACACAAATGATAGAAAAAAATAAAACAGAAAATTGTCAGTGGCTTTCTTGGCACCACTCTCCTTTACCCAAGAATTTTCAGATTGACTGACTACTGTCCTTTGCCGAGATCTGTTGATAGAATTTATCATTCAAAATACCCAGTCAAGAAGTTTAGAAATTATACCCTTTGCAAAAAGAAGTCCCAAATTCCAAGTACCCTTACCCATTTCAACCAACCTTTAAGCTACAAAAAGTCAACATCTTATGACAGAACCATAAAAACGGAACAGTTGAATGAGAAACATATTTTATAGACCTTTTTTTTTTTTCAGAGAATTTGAGGTTTGAAGTTTGCCTTGAGATCTGACTACCATATTTTCTTCCAGGATTGAATCAAACTGCATCGATTTGATTTCTCCCCCATGTAATTAACATCCTCTCCAAGGTGTGAACTCTGAAAACCTGCTTTAGGTTTGGTTGCTTCTTACTGAACAAGGAAGTTTCCCCATTTCTGTTTTGGGAATTATTTAGATGATAGTTTGCATAGCTTAGCAGGTTACTGAGTCCCAGTATTGAAGCTGCTTCTGAGGCTGGAGTACTTGAATACTACTTGATCAAGGTCCTTCTCCCTTCTTTTTACCCTTACCCCTCCCCAGGGTATTTGTCCATCAGTAAACAGATGATGCTTAATAAAGGTTTAGTGAATCAAATATGAATATACTAGAATTGGTTTAGAGAACCAGCTTATTCAGGCAGCAATTTAGAAATGTGCAAGTTTGATGTTCTGTGTCTAGTAAATATCTCATAGTATATAATGAAAGTCATAGCAGGAACTTGTCTTCACTACAATTAGATTCTTTGATTTGTGAAGGTAGTTGGTTAAGAACAAATGTGTACCAGAACACTATGCTGAGTGCTAAGGAAACCCAAAAAAAACCACCTGCCCTCAAGTTTATATTCCACCAAACAAGAAAACATGCAAATAATTATGTTTATAAGCTATAAGACATAAGATACATGAATGTATATGATATATAATTTAGAATATTTTCAGTGGTAAAGGGGCAGGGTAGTGACTGTGCAGATTTGACCACTTTTGAAAGAAATCAGGAATGCCAGAAAGTGAAAGGCATTCTGTGAGGGCCAACCAACAGAAAGGCAAAGAATTGTCCTAGGTAAGAGATGACAAGGAAGCTAGGCTTTGGTTCACACAGTATGTACAAGGAAGTGAAGTACAAGATTAGAAAATAGGAAGGTAAGTGGTTGGAAAGGCCTTACAATTCACTTTATATTTGGTCCTAGAGGCAATAGCGGAGTCAGTGGAGTAGAAGGGTTGGCTTTGTCAACTCTAACCATCCCAGGGTTATACTAGTAAATGTTTAGTCACTGGTTCTCAAAATACACACACACACACACACACCCCCCCAAACACTTTTAAGTTTAGTCTGCATTATTGACATTTTTCCAATTACTTTCTTAAGTCTAAACAAACAACAAACATAGCTCAGGCTCTGATTTTCACTTTGTCTATTTCTTAGATGTGAATATTCATACTGAAAATTCACCTCTTCAGTTCACTGTCCCAGGCTAGTCTGAACTAACTCTATCACAGCATTTACCTTTGACCCAATCTCCCTCCCAAACATACTTACAAAGTTTATCATGATTAAAGGTGAAAGGCGAAGGTCAGGGATGATTATTATTGAAACAATTCAGATAAGAACTGATTCTACTACCTACTGAACTAGCTCCACAATCCATGTTGACTCTTAGGGCAAAAGAAAGTAGACTGTAATGAGCTAAAGAGATATTTTCTAACAGCAAAGAAGTCATAGGAAAGATGCCTTTCTCTCCTGGGTAGTAGATGTGGGAGTCCTGTGTGTGACACATCCTGCTGCCTTTGTGTCCTTGGATAAATGATTTAACCTCAATAACTCCCTAAGACTCTGAGTAGGAGAACAGTTGTCAAGGTGAATTGCCACTAATAGTTTCCTTACTGATGAAAATGGCAGACCCTAAAAGGAAGAAAGATCTATGCAATATGGCCCCATAGGCTCAAAACATGGTTTTGATTTATTGGTAAGAGGTGTCCTCATAATTTCTTTTAAAGGAAGGTGATGAAATTCTTGCCTCTTACATTCAGTTCAACCAGCATTTCATGATCTCCTTTGCTTAAGACACTAGGCTGATGCTGGCAAATCAAAACCCAAATGAGATGGTCTCTGCTGCCCTCAAAGAGCTTATATCATAGTGTAGGATTGTGTCTTTAAAATGGATTTATCTGTACTTGAAAATGGAAACAAAAATCATCGCTTTGCCTTCACAATGATTGTTATTACTCTGCACCATAAACAAAACTCTGATTAATAACAAAGACATACAGGTAGCACGTTGATCTTGCTGCCCATGTTATTCATCACAGATTACCTTCTTATTCCTTCCTGGCTCTGAAGTCATAATTGGTCACTGCACTGAATGACAGTGAGTTCTTAAGTCTTCCATTTTTTACTTGATCATGTAAATTTTTCTACTGGATTTGCCTACTTCATTCTGCAGTAGTCTATACAAATCTTCCCAAATTTCTCTGAATTATTCACATTTATGGTTTTAATGACTGTAACAGTCTATTTCATTCTTATCCCACAGTGTGCTGTGCCATTCCCATATTAATGGGTATACTGACTTTGCTTTCAGTTCTTTCTTTCCATAAAAGGTGCTACCATAAATATTTTTTAATGTTTGGAGAAAATTCTCTCCTTCTTTTGGCTTTTTTAAGGTATTATGCCTCATAACTAAATCATTGAGTCATAGAATATGTTGTTAATTTTCTAGTACAGAGACTTCCCACTAGAGACAAATCTGAGGATCAAAAATACCCAATAATAAACATTTATTAAAGCATCTTGAGTTTCCCAGTAACTAAGCGTCCATGCCTACCAGTTTTACACCACAAAGTAGAGTGGAGCTATATACAAATAGACTTTACTCTTGCCTCAGTCAGGTGGTAATTATCTTATAAGGAACAATGGCTTGAAGGCAGAGCCACCATTATCTTTGCTGTTAGCATGTAAATCTATTTTTCTCATCAGTATTCAATGCAACATTTTTCATCAAACTCTGTTGGACTTATTTTCAGTGTTACTATAGGAATTTTTTTTTTCATATTGGGGGGTCATGACTAAAATGACATAAAAAGTTTGATTTTTGTCTTTGTCAGTCATTCTATTCCAACAGTGTGCAAGCTGAAGCTGAAACAGCTTCATGTACTGGCTTGATGATAGATTACCAGTCAGTCACTGTGGACCACATGACCATGGCAAAGGTTACTAGGTACAGGAAGCATACTCGTTCCTTCCACTCTCAAAGATGTCAGTGCTAAGTCAGATTCTGTACATCCATAGGAAATCACCGACCCTATGAGTATTGAAGTAAATAAATCAGGGGACACATCCATCATAAGATCAATGGCCAAGAGCAAAATTTAAATTGACAGTGGGTATTATTGAGATTGCTGACAAATCCCTCTGGATAACCTTTCTGATCTTGAGCTTGCCAGCACTGACCTATATGACATGCAGCCTGCCATTCTAGAGAGCTCCAAACCCCAGCCTGACCTCAGTTTAAAAAGTGCTGGTCTCCCATCAGCTAGACAAGGGACATGGGTATCATCAGAATCCAAAAGTAAGGCAAAGTCAAAGAATGGTCTGTCAGCAAAGTCAGGAAAAAGCCTCCTCTATAGATTCTCCTTTTTTTCCTCAGGGATAAATGTATTGACACATACACTATCAGAGAAGGTGGTGTTTTAAGAGCTGCAGGACTAATACAATATGAAAAGAATCCATTTGTGTGCAAGAAAATCCAATTAGTTGATGCCACTTTGGAAACAGTGAAAGGATAACACATACACAATTATTTTTTTTCTTATTCTGCAACTTTGTGATCTTCTACTCAGCATTTGCCAAAACCCCAGGGATCTCTCTCAACTTGGTGCTATCAAGTTTCCAGAAGAAAAATAATGCTTTGGCTTTAACACATGCCACTGTGAAGCAAATGCCTTCAGTTCCCAAGAAGATGTTCCTCCAAATTGAAAAATAAACAGCCGTTTCCATCAGTCACAAAACACAGGGAAGAATTAGATCTTAAAATTAGAGCTAGAAAGGATCTCATTTTACCCACACAAAAAATTGAGACCCTGGTTGGCAACGTGACTTGCCTAGTCACATGATTATCAACCCTACTTGTAGTACTCCAGAGACTGTGATCTTTCCGGTCTTCCACACTGTCTGTGCTTCCATAATTTTACTCATTTCGTTTCCACATGATGTGTCCCTTCAAAAGTGACATTCTGACTATGTCAAGTACACTGGCAAAAAACACTCCTTATAAAAGACCACCTGTTTTGTGTATTTCTTCCACAATAGAACGTACAGGTGTTTGGATGTACATCTCTCCAAATGAACAAATGACCAGGAGTTGCTACAAGAAAATAGAGATGTGAAACTAATGTTGGACACCAACCACCAGGGCTGCTATATCAAATAGATAGAAAAACTTAGTGGTCATATTTACAGGAAAGAAATTATTTTCATTTGAGAGCTCCTTTGCATCCTAGATCTCCTTATTTGCTCAAGATATTACTAAAGGGCATTGTATATTATTAATGCCCTTCAGAAAACTGTGCCTGTAGTGCCAAGGGTCTCCCTTGCTCATCCTAAATAACAATAAGCCAAATGTTTCTGTGCTTTCAAATAGCTCTGAGTACTAAAACTAGTGTGGTCCAGATAATCTTGGAGGATCCCCACCCCAGTTCCTACTGATGAGTCAATATTCTCAGGATACCCCCCTAAACATGAGTCATAGGTGATTCTCCAGTGTCCTTCCCCTATGCTTCCTCTCATGGTTTTCAACTGAGGATATATTAGTCAGCTTGCCATAAGTCTCTTCAAAAGGGATTTTTACTAAGAATGGTACAGTAAAATCAATTGGTCCAGAGTATTACCCTCCCCCAAAACATTTTCTTCTACATTTAGCCTTGAGGACACAGAGAGGCCATGGAAAAGGGAATTCATCTGGGTTACACAAAGTCCTTTTCTGCCATTCATGGGATGCTCAAGAAGTTCCCCTTAGTCATGGTATAGTTGCTTCACGGGGTTTCTTGTGGAGATGAGTCCTGCCTGTTGTTGCCTCCTGTTGAAGACACTGCCCCTGGATGCTGCTGTTCTGTCAACATGAAAGTGGGATGCTAATAGGAAGATGAGAAGTCCAAATTCTCCAGATCCTTCCAGACTCCCATGGTTGTATGCCCTTCAAATGTATTGGGGCAAAGGGAGTGGATGCTAGAAATGTTCCTTCTCCCCAAGTGGTTTGTCATTTGGGGGTAGGCAAGAAAGATTCCAGTGACTGTAAATCCTTGATTCAAACTAAGTTAAAGCTTTTATATTGGATCCCACGTATAATGAGATCTCCCAGACAATTTTGACAAGCTTTTGATGTACCATATTCATTCCATCAAATGGTTTTCAGTCATTTTTCAGGATTAGTGGAAGGCCAATGAATGGAAACTAAGTGGGTATCAACACTTTAAGTGGGCTGGAATGACTTGATTAAGTAAATATCAAAGGATTCCAGGCTTGCACAAATCTTCGTTGAGTATCTACTGTGTATGCTGAGTACTCATGAACTTTGGTAGGTGCGGAGGTTGCATAGACAAAAATGAAACAATCCTGGCCCCAAGGACTAGGACACTGAAGGGTGGGGTGGAGAATGAGAAAATATAGGCACAGAGCTAATAAATGCAAAATGTAAAGAAAATGTATCCTCTTTTCTTGCAGGAAAATACTCAGGTGAGGGAATTATTGTGTAACTTAATCATTGTGTAACTTAATCTCAAAAGGCAATAGAGGGGCGGCTAGGTGGCGCAGTGGATAAAGCACCAGCCCTGGAGTCAAGAGTACCTGGGTTCAAATCCAGTCTCAGACAATTAATAATGACCTAGCTGTGTGGCCTTGGGCAAGCCACTTAACCCCATTTGCCCTGGAAAAAAAAACCTAAAAAAAAAGGCAATAGAAATTCCAAGAGACTGAGATGATAGCAGAGAACATTCCAGGCTTGGGAAACAGCCCATGCAAATGCATAGAGGAGGGAAACAGAATGTTGGAAAGAGAAACAGCAGATAGGCCATTTTGGTTGAAAGGTAGAAAAGGGGTATCTTGAGAAATAAATGTGGAAAGACAGGTTGGATCCAAATTGTTTTAAAGAGTCATAAATGCTAAGCAAGTCTGTTTCTTCTCTTGAAGGAATCTTCTTTAGCACTGTAAATTGTTCTTATGATTTGTCATATAGTACAAGGGTGGCTTTGGAGGAATCGAGCAAGGGTTTCAGAAGGGAATTGGAAAAAGAAATTTCTTCATGATGTCAGGGTAAGGAGAAAAAAGCAAGGAATCATTCAATCTTTTTCTCCATCTGGAATGTATTACCAGAACAATCTGTCCAAAGTGTGAAACAAAGCCACAAAGCCTAATGGTTCCCACTTCTCTAAGTTTTTTTTTTAAATCCCTGACCAAAGGGCATGGGAGCTTTACTTATCAAAACTGAGGCTTGCTCAGTCAGAATAAGGCTGGTTCAGTGAATTGTTTTACTTATAATTCATGCTGGGACATTTCTGTAGGCTTTGGCCATTTGTTTAATAAGCTTTTCATAATATAGCTGTATCATGAGAGGAGTTTAAATGGTCTGTTTACCTTAGAAGGGTAGCAATATATTAGAATAAGTGGAAAGATGTTTCTAGGTGCTCTGATCCCAGGCACGTATTTGTATCATCTTTTCTGTAGACTCTTAATTAGGATCGTGTTCTATTCAACCTGCTTTTGTCCTTAATGTTAATGATAGTTTGTGAACCAGATTTTGACCTTCAGACCAACAGTATAGTGATTTTTTGTCCTTGATGACTTACTGTGTCACTATACCTATCTTTTTCTTTAACTTTATTGGGAGAAGAGGGCAATAGGAAAAAAAACTGCATCTGATTTTCATGTTTCAATGTTTTGCATCAGCAAGTTTTGTTTAAAAGTTATTTTCAGAATTGAATGTTCAGAGCATCGAAATATCCACTTTTCAGAAGTTCCTCTTCACAATCAATCTTTGGTTAGCATTCAGAGTCCTCTTGAGGCAGCATACTAGGATTTGGTATTTGCAATTGCCTACTTTGCCACTTTGGATAAAAATAGGATCTGTGCAATTTCTGATATTTGTGATATCCTAGACTGCAGGAAAGGGTCTTGAAGGTCATCCAGTCCCTTATTTCACAGAAAAAAGTGAGTCCCTAAAAGAGGAAGTGACTCATCCAAGGTCACATAGGAAGTAAATAGCAGAGACAGGATTTAGATCCAGGTCTTTTGACTGTTTTTCTGTGATGGCAAAATATTTTGGAATGAGTACTTTCCCTGGTCTTGTAGTTTGTGCATTTTGACATGTGGCTTAAATGAATTTAATGTATTACAGTTTGTAGTTTTGGGTTTTTTTTGCCTTGAAAATTGAATTTGCTATTTGGAAGTGACTTAGCTTGGTGAATTAAACAAGGCCAAGTGTTGCAGAGGACATGAGGGCTATCAGGAAGACCATTGGATTGTTTTCTCAAGGGTGTCTTTGGGTCTCATGGGTTTCTTACCTGTCAGACCTCTTCTTCTCTGGATCTACTTTCCACCCTTCTCTGTGTGACCCTCTTTTTTCCTCTTTCTTCATCCTCTCTCAGTAATTTCATCACCTCCCATGGATCCATTTCTCATCTCTAGGCAAGTGACTCCTAGATCTTATCCAATTTTCAGCCCTAATCTCTCTCCTCATTCTAACCACATCACATCCAAAACAGAACTCATTATCTTTTCCACCCCCCCAATCCTCCCTTCTTCTACACTGCCCAGTTTTCACTGAGAATATCAGCATCTCTCTCATCACCTCATTCATCTTCTATTCTGCCCTTGCCCTCACCTCTCACATTCAGTCAGCTGCATTGTCCTTGTGCTTCTGTCCCCACATCCCCTCTCACATGGTGGCTCCATCTCTCTCCTCACGTGGCCACTGCCCTAGCTTGGGCTCTTATCACCTCTTACCTTGACTATTGCTAGATCCTCCTAATTGGTCTCCCAGCTTCCAGTGGCTCCCTTCTCTAATCCATCTCCACAGAGCTGCCAAATTTATATTCCTAAAGCATAGGTCTGCTCCTCATGAATTTTCAGTGGCTTCCTGTTGCCTCTAGGATAAAATACAAAGTCCTCTGGCATTTCAAGTCCTTTACAGATCTGACTCCAGCTTATCTTTCCAGACTTCCCACTCATAATTCCCTACTGCATATTCGATAGGCCAGTCCAATGGGCCAACTCGTCCTTCCCCCTCCATCTCCTTCCATCTCTTGTCTCTCTTCCTTCCCACAGATAATCCCTTGTATGTAGGCCACAACCCTTTCATGCTGCCACCTCTCCTCAAATGTTTCCTTATGCAGATGTTCTTTCCTGATCATTGCCTTGCTCTTACACCCTGTCCATCCTCCCCGATGCTACTTTGGGTTTTCTTTTCCTATATTTTGAATTTCCTTATTGGTCTCACTGTTCTGAAAAGATCTTTTAAGGGCAGGGGATGTTTTGTTTCTATCTTGAGTATTCCTGGCTCATAGTCAGTACTGAACCAAATGTTCATGAAATGAATAAATAAATAAACATGAAGACTGTCACTAGTGACTGAAATGGTCATGTATCATGTTGAGAGGAAGAGGTAGATCAGATATTTAGGGATAGAAGAAATTCATAATATTTTCTAGTTCTGCTTCCACATTATGCACATAATGAAACTGAGGTTGAAAAAGATAATAATAATAATAATAATAACTATTGCATAGCAGTTCTAGAAATAGCTAATCTTTACATAGGACTTTATAAAAATTATGTAGTTTGATCTTTAAACAACCATGTAAGGTAAGTTTCATCATGAACTCCATTTTGCAGTTCAGGAAATTGAGCCTGAGAGAAGTTAGTGGCTTGTCCAGGTCACACAGCTAATAAGTATCTGATGCTGAATTTGAACTAAAGTCTTCAAGATTCCAGTCCCTTTGTTCTGTCAACTTGATGTAAAATATTACATTACAAAAAACATCCACCTCACACCTCTCAGAAATATGAACAAAAAAAAATAATGATCAATGTGGGAGGGAATGTGGGGAATCTGGGGGACTGATGCATTGTTGGTGGAGCTGTGAAATGATCCAGCCTTTCTGGAGAGCAATTTGGAATCATGCTCAAAGTGCAATAAAACTGTGCATACCTTTTGACCCTGTAATACCACTACTGGGTCATGAAAAAGGATCAAAACCCTATGTAGACAAAAATATTCATAACAGCTCTGTTTGTGGTGGCAAAGAACTGGAAATTGAGGGGATATTTATTCATTGAGGAATGGCTGAACAAATTGTGGCTTAAGTATGTATGTGATGGAACACTATTGTTCTATTAGAAATCACGAGGGATGGGTTTTCAGAGAAGCCTGGAAAGATTTGCATGAACTGATACTGAGTGAGATTAGCAGAACCAGAAAAACATTGTAAATTCTAACAAAATGGGATGATGATCAACCCTGATGGATTTGCTCACCCCATCAGTTCAGGCACAATTTCAGAGGATGTGATGGAGAATACTATCTGTATCCAGAGAAGGAATAGTGGAGTTTAAATGAAGACCAAAGATAATTATCTTCAATTTTTAAAAAGTTGTCTTCTGTATTACGTAATTTTGGAGGGGAGAAAGAAAAATTATAAAATTCAAGACATTGCAAAAACTGATTGGTAGAAATTGACATTGTATGCAATTAGAAATCAAAAAAAAATTTATGTAATTTAAAAAAAATACCAAATCAGACACAGTTCCCTTGTTGCTACTGCCCTCCCTCCAAAAATATTAAGAAAAAAAATATTTCATCCAAAATGAAAAGTGAGCATGCTTTATTTCATTTTTTTAAAAAAGGTCAGCATCTGCAAATGTGATTTTTTTAAGGCCCCATGGTAAGAAGGAGGTAAAGGAAGGAAACATGTCCTAATATCTGAATCTTTAGGCCATAGGTTTAAAGTTTGAAGAGGCCATTTAATAAGATTAATAAAATATTTCTTATAATAATATATATTTATCATAAATGATATATTATAATACCTTAATTTGACAATAACATTTAAATATTATCAAGTCTTAATTTACAGATGGGGAAAATAATTTCTTAAATGTTCCTGAGTTGATTAAAACAGCCTACTCTGCTTCTACTACCATATTTCTATTCCCGGCTTTGCTTACATTTTAAAATAATATAGAAGCTTGAGTTCATTGAGTATGGGAAGAAGTTCCTTGTCTTTTCCACAATTTTGCCCTTTCTGAAGGTCTTCGTGGGAATGAAACCTTGAAAGAATGAAAACAATGTTCTTCATCCAATATGACCCATTAGGCCCTTCTACTTCCCCTAAATTCAAAATTAAATTTACCTCGGTCAGAAAGTAACAAACCAAAGTGAGGCATAGACAAAATGCCTGTCTTTTTACTAAGGTTGCAGCATTGAGATAATGGAAGGAGGGTTTAGGGCTCGGTTATAGACTTTATAAGAGAGCAATGAACAAAGCTGTGAAACTGGGGCAGAATAAGTGGAGTTTTCACTCTAGGAACTGACACTGAATCTTGAGGATGTTAATAGAGCTTTGCATTCCTCAGATATATTGTAGTGACCTCTCCCCCAACCTTGGCTTGCTCTTTTTATGCAGTCTTTTGCCCCAGATTCTTGTCTGCCCCTATGAGGGGCTAATAATCTTCCCTTCCCCTTATTTTCTGGCAAGTCTGACAAAAATCTTTCCTGTCATTTGCCATTAATGTATGACAGTTATACATTATTCTGACAGTGACAATAGCGTTCATTAAGCAACAAATACAGGACATTTTTAGAGAAATATGACAAGTGGTTGTGGTGTCACTCAAAGTTTCTGGGCAAATCTGTTAAATGGAAGTTTATAGAAACAGTTTCCTACAGTGAGGAGAACTTTAGAGGCCAAGACAATTTGAGTAAATGATGAGTTTGAGAGGCATGAATCACTGGGAGAAAGCTGTGTGTGAGGCTATGGCTAAAATAAGAATGTACTTCTAAAGGAACACTGAAATCCAGAAACAAACTCTGAGCTAAGCTCCATGAGGAGCTAGTGAATATTTTAGACTGCTCCCCTTGGCTCCCTGCAATATGCAAAATAGATGATATTGAGTAGAAAGTTAGGAACAGAGGAAGACTGACTTTTCGAATTAATTCATTAGGCTAATATCCAGGGGATTTGGTCTCCTCTCAGTGCACACACATAATTCATATTAGCATGTGTGGGAGGAAGTTACATTCATGCATGACAAGATGCATTAAGTAACATGACAGTAGATGAGTTGATATTCGACCTTCTTGGAGAAGGAGCGCATGTGAACTACGGATAGACTGGAGTACAGGTGGAAAAAGGCCTCCATTCTGTTTCCTTCCACCACTCTTTATTATGTGACTGGTATATATGAAACATCTGGTTCAGTACTGGAAAAATAAATGTATTGAGCCCAATCCTAAACTATGAGGGACTTACAATCTGAAAGAGGTCCTGCCTGATCTACCCAGTTGTTAATGCTCACTTGTTCTCTCTCCCCCCCGCCAAAAAAAAAGTATTTTTATTCTTTTAAAATAGATTTTTATTGATACGTTTTTCCATCACTTATTTGTCCCTTTCTCCCTGATCCTCCCACAGTTAGACTCTCTAACAAATAAAAATGTAGGGAGAAAAAAAAGTCAACAAAACCAGTCATTTGATCAAAAAGACTGTTATATGCAATGGTCCGCACCTACAGACCTGTGCTCTCATTTGGGGCCACATTCAATTTCCATTGTGTGTTTTCCCGTTTTCCATTTTCATTGTTGTGATCCTTACATATATATATATATATATATATATATATATATATATATATATATATATTATATATATATATATACACACACATATATATTATTTTCTCAGTTTCCTTTGTTTTGTTCTTCATCCATGCATATAAATCTTTCTACATTTCTCTGTATTCATCATGCTTGTTGTTTTCTTGTGTCTCAGCCAGATTACATTATGTTCCCGTAGCATGGCTTGTGTAGCTATTCTGCAGTCGATGAGCATATGTCCCAAAAGAAAATAGTAGTGGTGTAAACATTTTGATGTATATGGATCCTTTCTTTAGATCATTGATCCTCTTGGGGGGGTATACTTAGCAGTGGGATTTCTGAGGTAAAAGACGTTGATATTTATATCATTCTTCATATATATCTTGATTCCATGATAGAATGGAAGTTTTCTGAAGGCAGAGACTATTTAATTTTTGTTTTATGGTTTTTGTCTTTCCATCTGTAACACCTAGAATAGTCTTTTGCATTGTTTTGGTTTTTTAGAATATATTGGGCACTTCATAAATCTTTGTTACTCGAGAGAATAGACAGAAGTACAAACAAATAAGATGCAAATTAGAATGTGCTCATTGGTAAGAATTGCAATATAAATAATTGCTTATTTGGGTATAGTTTAAACTTTGAGTCAGGAAAGCTTAGATTCAAATTCTACCTTAGAAAGTACTAGGAGAAGGGGACAGCTAGATGACATCTAGGTTACTCAGTGGTTAGAACACCTATCCTGGAGTCAGAAAGACGAATTCAAATTTGATCTCAGAAACTTAATACTTATTAGCTGTGTAACCTTGGCCAAGTCAATTAACCCCATTGCCTTGCAAAAAACAATCAAAAGAAAAAATAAGAAATTATTATGAAAAGGAGAGATGAATCATTTCTGGCTTGGATATCTTATAAGGAGGTAGCCTGAAAGAACAGAAACAAATTCCATAGATGGAGACTGTACATTCCCTTCAGTCAGGAAGCAGAGCCAGGGGAAGAAGGGCAAGATGGGTCTGTATTATCAAAAATCTCAAATGGCCTTTATTTCGTAGTCGGTGGAGAGCTAGCTATTAAGGTTTTGAGAAGTTAATAACATGATCTGAGCTTTGGATCAGCAAGATTACTCAAGACTGTTTATGTGATGTCATTGAGGGCAGGGGGGGCAGGAAAGGGGCAATTATTAGGGAAAGGTGGAAGGGCCAGAAAGAAGTAGAGGAAGTAGGACCAGTGAAAGGACTCTTACTTGTAATGACAACAGAATGGACGGGACAGAACATCCAATACTCCTTCAGCCTCTAAATGTTGGCAAATATCTGAAGGTTTTACATTATAGATAAAAGCTCTAAATGATAGATGGAATGTTTCACTTTTCATCAAGAAGACACAGTTGAATAGTCTCCAGCCCTAAAACAGCTGACCAGCTAAAGGAGAAATCCTAACAATAGGTCACGAACCCTTTGGACATGTTGCTTGATAGAATCTCAGTGTAATAGAAGCTGCCCTCTTTTTGAATCAATATGGAGGAATCAAAACCATCCAATTCCCTTAACCTTTTCTTGTAGCAACCATTTCCCATCCCTTTGATCCATCATTTGTCAACTGACTTTGGGCCCTCTCACTTTCTATACATCCCTTTTAAAGTGTAGAGACCTAAACTTGACACAATAATCTAGTAAAGTTATGATTTAAAAGAAAACATACAGACTGAGAACTGCTGTTTCTGACATGTTCTGCTCTGAATAAATCTCATTCTCTGCCTCACTTTTGGTACAGTAACTGTGAATTTAGCTTGTGGATTACTGTGGTTCCCAGATCTAGAGAGATTTTTTTTTTTTTTTTTTATTAAACCGTAAGTGTAGCACTTGGTACTTGATGCTGAATGCAAATGTAGAGTTATATTGAAGGGCCATCGATCCCTACTAATGATCCCTACTCAAATTTGTATCTTTTAAATAAAATAAAATCCATGATAGTGAACAATTATATTGAAGTAAGGGTAGCAATATAGTTGTAAAAACAAAGCAAATCAAAAACAAAAGAACCAAGTTCATGCTCCCTCCAATTAAGAAACCCTAAACTAAGTGAAGTTCTGAAGTTCCTTTCAGTCTGAAATTGAGGCCGCCATTTATCACATTTGAATGAGCGGTTGATGGAATGTTTTCATGACTTATGGTTTGTGAAATGCCATTAAAACTGTAAGCTCACATTATTTTGTTTTAGATGACAAGAAGGTTCAGATAATATGATCTTAAGAAAAAATGTACTGGGGAAGAGGGAGTTGGGCCTTAGCACCTTAGTTTTAGGGCAGATGTTCTGTGTTGTGCTTTTTGGTTGTTTTTTGAGAAAGGCACAGTAGCATACTAGGCAACCAGCTGAGCTCAGGGTCAGGAGAATGATTTCACAGCCCAGATCTGGCACTTCCTTGCTCTATGACCTTCATTCTCTGCCTGTGTAAATAGGGCATGATAGTAATCTCTGGTACATCCCTGAGAGGTTGTGGGGCTACTTAAATGAGATCATACTTATAAGACATTTGGCAAGCATCTTTGTCTAAATGATATTTACTATTTTTCTTCTCAGGATAAGGATGGCAGCCTACTGGGTTGAGATCAGGAAGGTCTGTTTTCAAATCCTGCATCTGACACTTGGGATACAAAATCTTAAGCTGAAAGTCAGCTCAAGAAGCAATTTAGTCCAATGGTTGGCCATCTTCCTGCTATGCTATCCCTGGTGTCATACTCTTTTGTTTGGGGAGAAGTAGCCATATCTAGGCAAGTTCAGACCTCCAACAATTTTCTTACAATGCTTCCACAGATTTTCACTCTTTTCTGCCTCTAATGTAGAAGAAAAAACATTAAATCAGCATTACACTTCCTATCATCTCTGGAACATCAAGAGAAAAACAGCCCTCTTTGACCACTGATATCTTCTTCTGTGTTGTGTTTGAACTCTTGGAGGGCAGAGAGTGATTTGCTTTTTGCTTTCATAACCCCAGAGCTTAGCACAGAGTGGAACATGGAAAGCATGACATACATGCTGTTTTCCTGAAACCCCCTTCTTGCTGGTTTTGTGACCACAAGCAAGTCACTTAACCATACTGAGTTTTAACCAGTATGTTTGCTGAGTTATAGGTAGGCTATCATTTATAGCAATAAACTTATCTTTGATATAAAGAAGTTCTCTTTCAATGTAATATATAACAAAGTATTATTTTCTTGATTATGATGATTGTACTGTGCCCACCTTATAAACCCGAATAAAAGGAGATGTCCTGTATACCCTGCTAGTGCCCTTGATGCATATATGCATGTATTGTGGCAAACCCTGCTTCCTAAGGCCTTGGAGCAAAGCTGGTGATAGACACAAGAAGGAAGATTTCATCATCCTTTTGTGTGTAGATTAACAGTGTGGATCCACAGGACTCTAGGATGCTGACTGCAAGCTTCATACCCTCCTCAGGGCACAGGGAAGGTGGGAAAATACTACTAAGGAGCAGCTTGCAAACATTAAGAAGATATCGACTTGTGTTGAAGTCAGCCTCACTAGATATCGAACGGAGAGGTAAATATTGATCCAAGATAAGACCAATATTTACCTCAAGGCACAATGCATCTTGGTGCTGACCAAAAACAGGAGTCAATAAATGTATTTTTATACACATTCTATTACCAAAATTAATTGTGACAAAGATTTTGATCTAATTTTATCATGACTTCTGCAGACTATTTAAAGTTCCTCTCCAGAGATAGGAGCACATATTTTCTTCTATCACTATGGTCCATTTCCTGTAGACCTAATGGACACAAAGCTCTGAGAAATAGGGGAAACTATTGCAAGCTCTTCACATCTTATGGTATAATCAACCACATTTGGGTAAATGGGGGATGTGTGCTCACTATGTCTCACATTTGTGGAATAAATAACAACTATTCTTTGAGAAATTAAACCATTGAAAATTCTTCATATAATCCTTCAGGGCAAGGGGCTTGACCAGAAGTAGACTCAGATGGTATATAATGTGGCATCAAGGGCAATACTGAGTACAGGACTATTAGGTATATCTCTTAATGCCCAACTATTGGGACTATTGAAGACAGACTAAAATAGTTGGTGGCTGTTAGAGGATCCCTGACCCATTAAGGGAATCTCTGCTGGAATTCCACCAGTGTGTTGAGTGGTCTTGTTCTATGAGACATTGGCTGCAGCCACAGCTAGACCCTACAGCAGTCTCTGTGACCTGTCCCAATTTACACCGGTGTTATGCAACAGAGCTGAGATTTATAGTTATTCCCATGATCCAGTCATTCTTGTCTACTAGCAGTCCCTTGAACAACACACTCTGGCCTCCCATTTATTCCATTTTCCTGATTTGAGTCTTCTCAGACCTCTTTTCCTTTTATACTCTGCTCAAATATCACTGCCTGTGTCCTCAGTCTCCCTCTTAGCTCCCCATGCTAATGCCTTCCCTTTCCTGTGTTTCGGCCTTATTTTGTATGGATTTAATAATTTTTTTTTATCATCATCCCTATTAGAATGGAAGCTCCTTGAGGGTAGGAGAAGTTTCAGCCTTTCTTTGGATCCCCAGCTTTTGGTACAGTGCTTCCCACTTAGGATTCAAAAATGCTAATTGACTGAAAAAAGAACTGCAAGAGGAAGAGAAAACAAACGAGGGGGTACGAGATTGGTGAAACATGGAAGAAACTTGGTATCTAAAGTCCAAGCCTGGCAGACAGAAGCTGATCAGGTAATTGCAAATCAGAAGCCTGGGTGCTGTAGAGAGCATGGGGTCGTGAGGCAGACAGCTGCCTCTGTTGCCAGCTCTGGATTAAAAAAAAAAATTACTAAGCATACAACAGAGTTGGAAGGAACTTAAGAGCTCATCTAGTCCCACTAAGATCCAGAAAGGGATATAGAGATGGTGATGAACAGAGCTGAGATTTAAATTTGAGTCTTCTGATGTCAAAGCCCACATCAGTCTTATATACCACTATCCACAATAGTGCTGTCATGCTAGGTGGCACAATGAAAAGTACTCTGAACCTGGACAAAAGAAGATCTGAGCTCAAATCCAGCCTCCTACTAATTAGTTTACTGACTCTGGGCAAGTCACTTAATTGTGCCTCGATTTCTTCAACTGTAAAATGGCTTATAATAACACATACTTTGGAGGGTCTTTGTAGATTTTAAATGATATATTTATTTCTAGGAGTGTTTGGCACATAATAGTCATTGTATAAATGTGTATCTGTTTCTTTTTCCCCATCCCTAAATAAGAACTTCATGGAACCAACCTAGACATATGCAAACAAAATAGTTAATCCCACTTCAAAAAACAATCCATCTTGGATCTTTTATGTTCTGAGAGCGTTTAAATCAGAGCTCTTCTTAGGGTAAGTTAAGATAGCTCTCAGCATTAGACCCATGATGTTAGCTGAATTGATTCTGAAGTCCTGCAATCACAGGAGTCTTAGATTGAGTGGGACCTCAGAGGTCTTTTTATCCAAGTTGATCCTCAGCCAGAATTCTCTTTGGGGAATGTCCCTGACAAGTCATTATCTAACCACCTTCACCCCCTCCATTCTGTCCTTCTCAAGCCAGCCCATTTTCTTTGGGGAATCTCTCTTGGTGAGGAAGTTTTCCTCACTTTAGGTCTCCATTTGTGGCTTTGCTAAAGAACTTAATTCTTTCCCCAGGAGGTAAGCAAATTAGCTCTAATCCCTCTTTAGTGTGATAGTCTACCCTCCTTCCCATACCCAGAACCTTTTCTAGTCTTTAACCAGGCTTTGGAAGCTATGAACTCAAGGTCTTTTCCCTTCCTCTGGAGGTTATCCAGCTAAGCAATAGCTTTTCCAAACTAGGATGTCTAGATGTGAGTCTAGTGCCTTCTAAGGCAGGAATGGGGAATCTTTTCTGCCAGGGATCATTTGTACATTTTTAACATCATTCACCTGCTATATTTGGTTAAATGTTTAATTCATTCACTTCTAAAAATCTCCTAGATTTATTCAATTTTGAGTCCCACCTACAGTTGCCATGGCAGTACTAGTCTAAATAGCCTGTGGACCAGACGTTTCTTACCCCTTCTCTAAGGCTGCAAGAGATTCAGGTTTCTGGTAGGGTAGTCTATCTGTCAGTCAGTCAACAAGCTTTTTGGGATTACCAGGCACTGTATTAAGTACTGCAGATACAAAAACACAGTTCCCTGCCCTCAAGGAGCTTCCATTGTTTTAAATTTTATTTCATCCATTTGCATATGCATGTTTTCAAGTTACAGAATTTCCTTCCCTCAGTGACTAACAGGCTAGCACTGTACATACATATTATTTTTTGTTTTTTTTTTAGTTTTTTTTGTGTGGCAAATGGGGTCAAGTGGCTTGCCCAAGGCCACACAGCTAGGTAATTATTAAGTGTCTGAGACCGGATTTGAACCCAGGTACTCCTGACTCCAGGCTGGTGCTTTATCCACTGCGCCACCTAGCCGCCCCTGTACATACATATTTTGATAAACATGTTTACAGATTAGTATTAGTTGTTTTCAGCATGAGGAATTAAGATTAAGGGAAATAGATACATAAGAAATCATTTTTATAAAGTGTTCATCAGATTCTGAAGGGTTGGATTTTTGTGTTCAGTTTGTTTTTCCTTCCTCTGGATGGGGATAGCATAGTCCATACCTAGTCTAATACAATTGTCCTAGCTCTCTGAACTGCTGAGAGGAACTGTTTCCATCAGGTTTGTTCATCTCACAATGTTGTCATTGTTCTATTGGTTCTCCCTTTGTTCAGCATCAGATTCCATAAACCATTCCATGTTTTACGATTTCATATAGAATAATATTCCATAGTATTCCTGTACCATAACTTTGGTTAGCCATTCCCCAACTGATGGGCATCCCCTCTATTTCCAATCCATTGCCCCTACAAAAAAGGGCTGCTATGAATATTTTGGAACATGTAGAACTTTTCCCAATTTTTCAAATTCTTCTGGATATAGTCCTGGAATTGGAATTGCTGGATCAAAGGGATTGAACAGTGTTTATTGGTCTTTGGACATAGCTCCATATTGCTCTCCAGAAAGGTTGGATCCAATCACAACTCCACCAGCAATGCATCAACGTCCCAATCCTCCCACAACCTCTTCAATATTGATCATTTTCCCTTTTTCCCATCTTGGCCAGTCTGATAGGTGTGATGTAATACCTCATTTTTTTTAATTTGTATTTCTCTAATCAATAATTTGGAGCATTTTTTTCATATGATTATATTGACTCTGATTTCTTCCTTTGAAAACTTCACATCCTTTAACAGGAGCTTCCATTCTAATGAAGGAAACAGCACGCAAAAGTGTGCACACTAGACGTAACAGGGACAAAGTACTGCAGGAAAAAAAAGCATCTTCCTTGCCAAAGTCTATTCATGCTATTGGACCCAATATCTCCAATGTGGTGGGGTTTTTGGTTGGGTGGTTGAATATCTTTGATGTCTATGTGAAGTCCCAGTCCCCTTCTCATAAGTACTGAGTTTTTCAGTGGTAGAATGGGGGAAGTGATGCCTTGGCCCTCATTGCTACCTTGGGAAACTCTGAAAACTGGAGAGGGAGGTAGGGAAAGTGACATGGCTGGCAGATCACTTCCACATATCTGCCTCATGCATAGCTATTAAAGCATACCCTGGTGGTACTTGGAGACGTTGTTTCTGCCTACACTGAGGTGTTGAAAAGACATCCTGTAACATTAGCAGATTTCATTTTGCTTGATTTATCTGACATGCTCTGTCAGCTTAACGGGAATATCTGGCTTGATCTTATATTTCATTCACGAATGACATCCCTTTTTTTTCATTCTTTCCAGCTCTCTTCTCAACCCACTTTCATTCTGCATCCCACGTTTTTACAGTGTCCTGTTGAAATCCCTTATGGCAAATGAGTTAGAGAAAGGCTTCGCCTTCCCTTCCTTTAGTCTCAGCTGTGGGAGGGCAGCAAGTCTCACAAGTGGGCCCTCCTAATTGCTCTGATGACCCAGGGTAATGCTAGACTCATTTAATGATACCTGAGCACTGGAGAGTTGGGTGGCCTCTTCAAAGCCCTGGTGCCCATTGTCTGTAGTATGAATAATGCAATGGGGACTCTGGGGACGGGGGAGAATTGAAGGAGTTCTTCTGAGCGCCTACTCTTCTGGAAAGAGGGAAACCTTTCCTTTTTGATTATACCATATATGTGCATAATTCAAGCTCAGCTCTATTCTACCGGCTTCAAACCTTCATCTGAAGGGAAGACAGTGACACCTGGCACCAGTGCTTGGGGCCTCCTCTGTAGGCCAGCAGCTAGGACTTGGTGTGCCACTGCATTCCACCCCAACCACCTACACAGGAAACCCTTATCATCAAAGACAAATGCTAGCGGAACAACTCCATGAGGGAGGTAGGAGGCAGCAGAGTCGGCACTGAGATCCAGCCATGGTACGGTTTTCAAAAGCAAATGACTAATACATTTATTGAACAAGACAAGTACATGACCTTGGGATGAGATGCAAGGATGGAACTTGTTCCAGACATAGGCCCCTGCCTTTTGGGCAACTTCTGATTGAGTATGGGGGAAAAGAAATTTTTGTTGTTATTGAGTCATTTTTTCAGACTTGACTGAGTCTTTGTGCTCTCATGTTGGATTTTCTTGGCTGAGATCCTGGAGTGGTTTGCCATTTCCTTCTCCAGCTCATTTTTACACATGAAGAAACTGAGGCAAGCTGAATGAAATGACTTGCCCTGGGATTATTTAGTTAATGAGTGTCTGATTTGAACTCAGAAAGATGAGTCTTCCTGACTCTAGACCTAGCCCTCTATCTACTGGGTCACCTAAGTACCCTAAGAAAAATGTACATTGATCCAAATCATAATCTGTAGAAGAGAAGTATTCTTTTCAAGAAACATTTATTGCCTGCCTGCTATGCTCATTGAAGGCCCTGAACAAAGAGTTCATACAGTATTGTGTCACCCAAGAGAGTCAGGGTGCTATGAGGGGAGGAGGGCCACCCAGAGAATTTCCCAGTTTCCTCACCTTTAAATCAGAATTTGGACTTGTGTGCCCAAGTTATCAGGAGAATGGCAATGGCTAGTCTTTCTCAGTTTCTGTCATTGATCCATTTCATTGCTTTTAATCTCATCAGTTAGAGTTGAAATTCTCATTCATTCTTCCTGTTTCTCTCTCTCTCTCTCTCTCTCTCTCTCTCTCTCTCTCTCTCTCTCTCTCTCTCTCTCTCTCTCTCTCTCTCTCTCTCCCTCCCTCCCTCCCTCCATCCCTCCCTCCTCCCCTTCACCCCTTCATCTTCCTGTGTCTCTGTCTCAGTCTCTCTCTCCCACTCTCCTGAATGAGTCAATATATTTTGACGGCTCTCATCAATGAGCAGTCCTCTCCTTATCCTCAGGGTGATTGGGCCAATGTGTTTACTAGAGCTGACTCCTCACACTCCCCCATAAGAACATTGCTACTTCATGTATGAATTGTATATTTTGCATTCTCTTATCTGTTTGTATACTTTTAATACCTTCCCCTGCAATGCCTCTCTCTCCCAGAATGGAAGCTCCCTAAGGTCAGAGGTTGTTTTTCATTTTGTCTTTGAATCACCCTGGCCTACCACATAGTAGGTCCCTAATAATGAATGTTTGTTGACTGACCAAATGAGTGAGTGAGTCAGGCCAGGTTTGGAGGATTTATTTACTTCTGCATGGAAGCACCAGGGAGTTACAGTATTCTTTGCAACCGAGTCTGGGCCAATTCCTAATGAGCTCAATGCAGATCAAAAGCCAGAGATGAGCAACTAATCACTGTGGGACCAGGCGCCCCACTGAGGTCAGAAGTGCTGCTGTTATTCCTTCCTGGGAACTTTCTGGTCAGGCTAATCTCTTGACATGTACAGACAGCAGTGTTGTTTTCTTGATCATTATGATTTTGAATTGCATACCTTGTCATAACAAATAATGGGAATTTAAATAACATCCCTAGATGGATTAATTGGTCCCAGAAGTGATTACCCTTCAGTGCCAGAGGCCGACAAAGGCCTGGGGAAGGGAGATGGGAGGGCTCATCATTCCTCAGCATCATGAGGGAGGCAAGCAGCATTTCCTGGCAGTCAGATGTTGCTTTTGGCCTTTGAAAGTACATTGAAATTGAAGCCAGTGTTGGGGTACAACTTACATAAGGATCTGACTCAGAGGCTGTCCGGAAATAACCTTTCCCAGCATTATCAGTCATGGAGACAAGGCATGGGAGCAGAGAGGGGAAGAAAGAGAAGTGTTTCCTGCCTGCCTGCATCTCATTTTGCTCCTTTTTTTTTCATTTTGATTTTTATTTCTTGGGTAATTCACTGCCTTGGCCTGTTATGCAAATATAACATCAGGACTTGGGAATGATATCCTTGTAGAAGGGGAATTACTCCTTCCTCCCTTGGGATCCAAAGGTGCTCTATTAAAACCTTGTCCCTGTCTCAAGGCATTACCTGTCAATCCAATTGAAGATTGCTGGCTGAGATCTGAAGGTGACTTGCAGGTCCAGGGGTCAGTTGGAGCAGGAAGGAGGCCTGGTGGTTTCACTGGGGTGGGTCCCCTAAGTCTTTTTGTTGTGACTGTTTAACCCTAGCCCTTATTATAAAACCTGCTGCTACTGCCTGCGATCCATGCCCCCCCCCCCCACTTGCTGCCCACCTCAGCTCAGGAAGTAAAACTGCAGACTGTGCAAACTGATCGTTTCTTTGCTAGTTAGACTCCTGGAGTAGGGAGGTAGGGGTGAGAGGAGCACTCCCTAAAGACTATATTCCAGTGATGGCGTTGATGCAGCAGGAGGCTACTTAAGAGAATTTGCTCAGGCTCTTATTTTTGGCCAAAGTCCGTCTTGAGATGTGGCCAAGGTGCTCAAAGCTTCTCTGACCAAACATCCTTGGAGCCTCTTGGGTTGCTGAAACTTCTTAGGCTTAAATTTACTTCCAAATGCAACTGGCTGTAATGCTATTAGAATGCTGCTTTGGAGATGGAAAGGCAAGAGTCCTCTGTGGCCTTGATGAGAGCCTGGGTCCAGAGATCTTCCTTCATTAAAATGACCAAGATCATTTTCACTAGTGAACACTAGTCTCATTTCAGAATAATTACTAATTGGTTTTAGATAATGTCCTTCCTTCTGAAGAGCTCAAGGTATATTATGTAGGTCATTCATCTTCATAGTATCCATCTCTATGAAGCATTGGCAAGAAGTCATATTCCAATTTCCCAGATGGAAAAGTTTGAAAGAGAGATTAACGGATGTTTATTGCCCAGGCTATTGTGAGACAATGGGTCATAATTAAAATGCTCCAAAGTGGAGCCATCACTTGAGTGGGGAGATACATGCTTCATCCTGGGGCATCAGATTTCAAGGTAGAGATATAACTCAGGTAATTATCTAGGTAGGATAAGCTACAAGAGGTACAGATGGCTGACTGAGGTATATTCCTACCCTGCACATTCATTCCCCTGTTCTGGATCTGTTCATGCTGTTTGCCCCTAGCTCCCCAATTCTAAACCAAGCCTTGGTCTGCACCAAAGTAGGAAAGAAGGCCTGTGAGGCCTTACTTGCCTAGTACTGATGATAGTATAAAGTGGACTTTTTTCTCTGGGCTGCCCCATCTCCTCTCTCTCCATGGATCACATCCTATATAACACTTTCTCCCAGGCTCTGAACCCATCATGTCTGATGTGGAGGCTGGTCTCTCGGATGCCTGATCCTTCAAATGAGGACCCTGTTCCTTCCCACCCCACCATGCAGTTTACTTTTCACATACCATTCCTTGATTTATAACCCTTTTGCCTGATTTGTGCCAAGTCATGTCCTCCAACTTAACTCCTAGGTTCTAATCTCTCAAGAGGCAATAGCCCTGTAGTCTATCTGGAACCCAAAGTACCTTGGCAATAAGGTATCTTTGGTTTTCTTACCTAGAGCAAAGTTCTTTGGCATTCTGTGTCTAATTTTTCTCCTGTCCAGGTATATTTCCATCCAGCCTCCTTCTCTCACATCCACAGAGATGATCTCTAGAAAGTAAATGGACTTGAGTTTGTATCCAGGTGAGATAACTAGACTTTGTAGCCTGGTAAAGAAAAGAAAAGAGGGTTGGACTTGTTGGGCCTAGAGGGAAGAACAGGAGCAGTGAGAGAAAGTTAGAAAGAAGTAAATTGAACCTTCTAGAAGGAGTCATATTGAAGGGTGTGATAATAGGAACCAGAGTTTTCTACCCAAGGTTCAATAACCACTTTTATATGTTGGAAGGGGAATGTCTATTGTGTTACAGGTTAGACCAAAAGGCTTCTTAGAGATTCTGGAAACTGGCACACTTCTTAGAAGATAGTGATTTTCTTGAGTGAAATTACTGTGGGCTACTGGTAGAATCATCTAAATTAGCACCCAACTTGGAGAGCCAGGTTGTAAAGGACTCTAGAAGCTAACAGAGGAGATTGTTTTTTACCATTATGGGGTTCTACAGAAGAACAAACTGTTGTGGTGACCACAGGCATCTGTCATAACATTTTTGATTGTTGGTTCAGGGCATCTAGGTGATTCTAAAGTGGAGTCAGAAAGACCCAAATTCAAATTTGACTTCAGCTACTTCCTAGCTATGTGACCCTGGACAAGTTACTTAACCTTTTTTGCCTCAGTTTCCTCATTTGTCAAGTGATCTGGAGAAGGAAATGACAAATCACTTCAGCATCCTTGCCAAAAAAATCCCCAAATGGGGTCACAGAGAGTTGGTCACAACTGAAATGAATAAACAACAAAAAGTATATGGTTCTAACTTTTTTCATTTGGTTTAATAAAAAGTGTCCTAGCTTGACTCAGCTAATCTGCACTTGTTCGAAATCCCTATGTTTCCCAAATGTGTTCCTGTGACATTAGAGGGTTAGCTGATTCATTTGAATCAAGTCAGATGCTGATAAAAAGGAAATCTCCTGTGATGAGCAGGCCTCAAAAGCTTGTGGAGAGCTGGGGTAGAAAAGCATTGATTAAGAGTGTGGATGCTTATCTGAAGCTTATTCTTACTTATCTGAAATTGAACATCTATCTTCTTCAAAAAATTTAAAGGCCAGAAATTTGACAGCGTTTGGGGTGCTTTTGTTCCTATGAGGTCACAGACACTGCAGGATCTGCCCAAATCAGGGTATGGATAGAAGAGATGGGAGAGAGAATCTCATCTTATCTAAACTTTGTAAAAAAAAAATTCAGTAACTATTCAAGAGAAAGAGAGAGAATCCCTTTGTAATCTCTTTTTTGAGACATACACCATGTTTCATTCCCAGAAAGCTTTTAGTTGAAGATAATACTTCTCCATTGAACCCTGAGTTTTATATTTCTTTCACTTTAGTTGGATAAGTCTTAGGTCTGAGTCATAAAAAATGGAACAATAACAATGTCCTTTATTTTTCTAACTCTGATTCATAAATACTGGCTTAGATAAATATAGCAGCTTCATTCAAGGCCATTTGAATGAAAGGGACTATTTCTTCTTTCTCATTCTGGAAAGGTCAAATTCTTGGGTCTCCATTATCTGGTAATATTGGTGATTATTTTTTAGACCCCAGACCACGTGAACAGTACCTGAGTGACTCAGTTATCCAGCTTGTAGTAATTATATGGTGGCTATTGTGAAGATAAATAATTTTGACAACATGGAGTCCTTATTAGTATAAAGGTAACAGCAGGTTACAGGAATGAGACAAACATTTTTTTGCCATTACCAATGTCTTGAATTGATTTGCTTGGACTATATTTGTTCTAAGAGAGGCTGTTATGATGGGGAGAAAAAGAGGAGATAGTGATTAGTGGAAAGTGGCTGATAATTTTTCAAAAGAACTTTAACTCTAGCTGTACGACCTTGGGCAAGTCACTTAACTCCATTGCTTTGCAAAACCAAAAACAAACAAAAAACCCCCAAAACTTCAACAGAATATTAAAAACCACACAGTAAAGCAAAAGCATTCAGAAATAACCTTGCTAAATTTAATATATAATCTTGTAAAACCCAGTATATATATATATATATATATATATATATATACAGAAGTTCTTTCATATAATATATATATATGAGAAGTTTCATATTGTTTACATTTATTAAACAGAAGTTGTTTCATATGAAATCCCTTTTTTCAGATTGAAGTAGGTGATCATTGAGGGTCCCACTAGTCCAGACATTCCATAGTTCTTGATTTGGGTTTCTATATAGGAAAGGTGGTAGTATAGACCACTTTGGTGAAGGCCCAGAGGCAGCAGATGTTGTGTTCAGGAAACATTGTGACTATTTGACCACAATGCACGAAAGCCTAGATAGAATCTGCCCCCTGAAGATTCTAGAGGGGAAGTCAGTTTAGGAAGCATAGATGATTAAACAATGGGATTCTCATAAAGAAAATGCCACTTAGTCTTCTAAAGACGAAAACTGCAAAAAATTTTATAAAGAGAACAATGTGAATGGACAGGAAACTTAGTGACCAATCAGTATTTTAGAAATCCATGGCCAGAAAACAGAAGCAAAGACAGGTAACTGAGTATGTGTACGGCCAAAAGCATAAGGTGATCTCATAGGGTTTTGTCAGTGGTATAAAGCCTAGATGGAGCTGAAGTCTGTGCATAAGACAGAACACTGAAAGAATGACAAAAAGCTTCCAAGAAGCCTATATTGTGGCTAGATAACAGTTTATATGAAAATGGCCTGGGGGGTTAGTTAGCTGTGAGCTCAATGTGAATCATGTGGAAAAATTAAAAAGGTAACAAGATCATGGGAATCAATCTGTCCCATTCAGTCTATAGCTACATGTATAATTCTTAGAGGCATTGTGTGGCTCAGGAAAGAAAGAGCCTAGAAGTTGATTTATTTTCAGTATTGACTGTGTGATCTTGGGCAAGTAATTTAGCCTCTCAGGACTCTAGGCAACTCTCTAAGAGTAGGTGTTGAAAAGGCTCTCACCTGTACTGGTAGAGTATGTTTCCTTATCTGTTATTGTGTATGCCCCTGAAGTTATGGGTTCAATACCTATCTCTCTCTTTTAGAAATGATAGATGCCGGGGTGGCTAGGTGGCGCAGTAGATAGAGCACTGGCCCTGGAGTCAGGAGGACCTGAGTTCAAATTTGACCTCAGACACTTTATAATTACCTAGCTGTGTGGTCTTGGGCAAGCCACTTAACCCTATTGCCTTGCAAAAAAAAAAAAAAAAAAGATGATAGATGCCCCATTTTCGGAAGGATATTGATAAACTGGGGGCGTGGCTAGAGAGTTGAGTCCAGAACATCTTGGTGAAGAGAACAAAAAGAATGGTGTTTAAAGTCCAGCTTGTTCTAGTGTCAAATGTAAAGAAGTCTGATGACTATGTTCAACTTTGCTGTGGAGATGAGAGTTAGATTTACTGTCTGTTGTCTTCCAGCAGCTTATGCAATTGGGTTAGCAACACCTAATGGCCCTAAAGAATGGTGAAGGTCAAACTGGCTTTAACAACAAGAATTCAGCATTCATTAAGTGCCTACCCCACCCAGAACATTTAGCTAAGAACTAGGACATCTTGTCAAACCCTCAGAGAACTCTTGGTTCTACAAAGTGACAAAAGTGACACAACACGTCCACAAAGCACCAGACCAGAACGAAGCTGAGTAAGGTCATTTGGGAGCTGATGAGTGCTGGCTCAATGTGGGTGTTCAGGTAAGGCTTTCCAGAGGAAGGACAGGCTGTCTGGATGGTGGGCAGGCATCTACCAAAAAACATCAGTGCCCTAGGACTGGAGAGGGCTATGATCAGACCTAGCAATTGAAAAGCATTGAAGGTTTTCAAAGCACTCTCTGTGTGTGTCTGTGTTTATATATAGATAGACACATTTCTCTCTGACTTTATATGTCTACATGTATCTGAAAAATATCACCCTGGGAGGAAGGTACTATAATTCTCCTCATTTTACAGATGAGGAAACTGAAGCTGAGAGAGGTTAAGTGACTTGACTTGTGTCACCCAGATAGTTTTGGGACAGAATTTGAATCTAAGTCTCCCTGACTCCAAATTTAGCTCTTTACCCACTGTACCACTTAACTACCTTAGGAGGATGAACAAAGACATCATAATAGGCCCTCGTGCAATAGATCCAGGAAAGAAACTCTGGATTCATTGGTAAACGGGACCTCGAAGGTAGTTTTGTCCTACTCCTCTATCTTACAAATGAGAACATTTAGGGAGAGAGAGCTTATGGTGACCTTTCCCAAATTCACACAGAGCCAGGATTGCAGCACATGTCCTCTGACCTGTAATCCAGGGTTACATCCAGTAACACACAAAACCAGTTATCATTTTATAGCAGTGGGAAGTCTTGCTTCCTATTTTGACTTCTTTGGGGACGATGATTATTCTATGATTTTTTCTCCTATTCCTCTACTACACTCTTGGTGCTTGATAGAAGCTACTGCTTTGCTAGCTCAAACCAACAGAACCACATAGTATCTGTGTATCTCTCTCTCTCTCTCTCTCTCTCTCTCTCTCTCTCTCTCTCTCTCTCTCTCTCTCTCTCTCTCCTCTCTCCCACCCACACACAATCCTTCACTGTCCTTTTGGAATATAGAGTAGTCTATTGTCTCAGCTTAGTAGGAACTTGGTGTGTTTTGAGTATAATACTAGTTAGTTACTTCAGAAAACTCCGTTATGTTTAACTGGGAGACCTGAGCCCAAGCATCGATTGGTTAGGGGTTTCTGGAGCTAGCTGAGTCACTCTTGGGGGAATTCGTTCCCTTCACTGGAAGGTCCAGAAGTCCAGTGGTATGACTCCAGGAGTGCTTGGGCTCAGCTGCTCTCGGTTTGTGAGAGGTAGGCTTTTTCTTCTGCTAGAGAGCAGGTTTCCAGATGATATTTGGCTTTTCTGCTTCAGATTGTGTTCCTTTTTACAGTTGCTTGTCTGTTTTATTACTGATCCATTTGACAATTCTTTGTTTTCTCTGTCTGTAAATAATGTGCCCTAATGATGGAGTTCAACTTGAGCCTTGAAAAATATGTTGACTATAAAACCTTAGTAGTTCAAACAGGCAAGATTACAGAGAAGAGAATTTTGAATGTGGTATATAATTGCAAGAAGATGGGCTGTGTTGTATAATGGATAGCGACCTGGTCTCTATAAACAGAAGATGTTGCTTGATTAAAGTATCTTCTCTGACACTGTTTATGCAACACTGGTCAAGTCACTGAAGTTTTCAGTGTTCCATGCATGTGGATGGTACAGTGGAGAGAGCACCAGTTCTGGATTCAGGAAGACCTGACTTCAAATCCAGATTACTAGTTGTGTAACCCTGGGTAAGTCACATAATCTCTGCCTCAATTTCCTGAATTGCAAAAGGGAAATAATATCACTTACCTCACAAGGTTGTTATGAAGATTAAATGAAATTGCATTTGTAAAGTGATTTAGCACTGTGCCTGGAAAACAGTAGGTGCTTATTAAGTGTCTATTCTCCCTGGAAGACTAAAAGCATCAGAAGAGGGAATTTCCTCACCTGAGAGTTCCCTTTAACCAGTGAAATAATCATAAATCTGCTGCCTGTTCCATGGTTCTCAGAACTTGATAGCTCAAATCCAGACTGTTCCTTAAGAATTTAACATAATGTTTTCATTAACATTGGTGATATATAAAATGGTATCATTTTGTAAAACCTTCACCTTGAGCTGTGAGATGATGGAACCATAGACTTTGAAGCTCCTTGGGACTGAATTTTTTGTGTATAATAAAAATTATGTCCCAAGAGTCAGATAAAAAATGCATCAAATGTTGTTCATATTTTCAGTGATCCCGTTGAGCACTTAAGAGATGGAGAGCAAATGTTTCCAAAATGGTATGGCTTGGCCTGACAAGTGACTTTGTGGCTCATTGTGCTGCTTCTCTTGCATTTGTCTAGAAAATGTAAATGTGTCCACTTTCTTGACCCTGAGCTTCCCCCTGAATCTTTTTCAAAGCATATGGCAGAAACTGTCTGCAGAGAGAGGCAGGAGTCACACATTACATATTAACAGAGATTGGCTTAGAACTCTGTGAAACACCTTCATACATGATGCTTGTGCCACACAAAGGACAGGAATGACATTGTTATCTCTCTCATTCTGGTAATTTGCTAACAGAAAGTACCAGATATACCCTGTCTTCTTTCTAAATAGAGGTATCCAATCGATTTACTTTTCAAGATCCTTGATTGCTGCAGCCCAAGCTTCTCCAACTGTGCTCCAAGTATTTGAAATATACCATCTCTATAAGTCAAGAGAGTAGTTCAGACTGTGTGCCCAATAAATTCTTGTCTCAATTTAAGAGATTTCCAAGAAGTAGATGATCTACTTTGAGAATTTGGAGATTTCATTATGGAGCTTTCCCTAAACCCTTCCCCTCAAAAAGTATTCTAGGGAAATGGTACAGGGAGGGGGAGAGGTCCATTGATACATGAACAGGCAAGACCCCCCCCCAATTAGTAAGAGTGGCCAAGACAGGACTGTGGTGAGTGTATTTTGTTGAAGGCCCTTCACATGGGTTTTGAGGTCATCCTATCCCCTTCTCCACATTCATCCTCCTTCTTCATTCCAAAATTCTTGATTTTTCTCTGCAATTTCCTTTTGAATTATGTTGGCACTGGCCTTTTTCCTGCTGTCTGCTGTTGAATGAGCTGAAGCGATATAGATAAGAGAACAGTGGTTCTATGGTTTGCTGAGACTTATGGGAACTATTACGGTCATCACACCTGATGCAGTCACGTAAGATATGGGTTTTACTTTAAGGCACAGGCACCTGAGCAAATACTCAAAGGGTAAAGTCAACCAAACAGGGATGCCACCTGAATATGATCTTCAAATTATATAGAGAAAAACTGACAACAATACTAGGGGTGACTTGTGTAGGATTGAATATATTATTATGCCAAGCTCTCTTAGTCCCTCTTGTGTCTAGCTGGTAGGATCACTAAACCAGTAGTCAGTTCATGCTGGTGCAGTTGGAATTAAGGTGGACTGAAGCACAGAGTTCCAAACATGAGCAATTTATTGGGTATTCTAGCAAAAAATGGGGTCTCTCAGCTATTTAATAAGTCAAAAGACCATGAGTTGAGGCAAGCTAGCCTTTTTATAGTTTTTTTTTTTTCTGAGAAGAACAGAATAAAGAAGAGGAAGCATCACAGATGGGAAACAATAAGATCTGTTACAAAGTCTGAAATGTCATAAATAATGGAAAACCGTATGATTGACTAGAAATTTGTATTGTAGGTTTAGCAACAATAATTTCTCCCATCCTGTCACTAAGGAAAGCTCATTGGTGATCTCCATCTTCATGTCTAGCTGGCGTCATAGCAGTAACAGACCAGATTTTCTTAAAGGACAGCCAGTATAGCAGAAATAAAAGACTAGACTCCCTGGCTTCCACCTAGCTCTTTTAAAGATAACAGACTACTTCTACTTATCCAAGGGCAGCTAGTGTTCAGAGATGTTTTCTTTCCATTGAAGTGATTTATAGGGAAATTCAACTTTTAAACTTCACTCAGAGAGGAAAAGTGAACTTCTGAACTCATGAATTTCTAAACTTTACTCAGAGACAAAGAAACATGGCTCAGGCAGGTACAGAATAGAATCAATTATAGAATTGAATTAAATATAAAATCAATATTTGGTTTTCTCAATGTGTCTGAAAAGCTCAAGAAAGCTAAGGATGGTCAGGTGTTTTCTAGGTAGAAATGAGGTTTTAGGTGCATCTAAAGGAATTTATTATCCCTGGTTTCATATGAGATGTTCTTTAAAGAGCCTTCATTTGGAAATGGAAAATCTTAAATGTTCTTCTAATCATCTAAAATTCTAGAGCAACAATAGGGCTAGAGCAAAGTATGTGACTTTGGGCCTTGAAGAGAAAAAGACTATATCCCCCAAATCGTGGACAAATCCAGGATTCCCAGATCCTTAGAAGTCTTCTAGTCCTCTGTTTTTATAGATGATGAAACTGAAGCCCAAAGGGAAATGATCAGTCTAGAGTCATATAGAACAAAAGAGGTAGGATTTGAATCCAGATCCTATTTCACCATGCTTTAAATTGCTATGGAAAAGGGCAGGGGCAATACTGCAAAAAATATTAATCAAATTGTCACTTTATGATTCTGTTATTACCTATCATACATAAATATATTGTCATAATATCTCTTTTAAAATGCATATTAAACATCTTGAATGAGATATGATTTTAGTCCATGGCTATTCAAATATAAGAATACCCAAGGGCTCTTAGCTTGGGAATTTCCTTTGGTGCTTCCAGTTAAAACTCATTTTTCACTTAGTAAATTAAGTTCCAGTGAGTTGACATGGGATTGTAGAGATTAAGGGGTATTTCCTAAGGTCACACAGCTGGTGTATGACAATGAGACGATTTGAACTCGAGTCTCTCCTAACTCCTAGTATCATAGATTTAAAATAGTGACCGCCTTAAGAAACCATGTAGTCTGACCGCCCTCATTTTAGGTGAGAAAATCAAAGGCCATAGAGTGCATATGACTTGCCCAAGTTCCATAGGCAGTAAATAACAGAGTAGGAATTTGAACCCAAGACATTTGATTCTTCTTCATTGCTCATCACCTGAGGTGCTGTCATACTAACTGCCATATCTTATGATTAATGTTCTTTTTTAAAAGTTTTTTTTAAGGTTTTTGGCAAGGCAAATGGGCAAATGGGGTTAAGTGGCTTGCCCAAGGCTACACAGCTAGGTAATTATTAAGTGTCTGAGACCAGATTTGAACCCAGGTACTCCTGACTCCAGCGCCGGTGCTTTATCCACTGTACCACCTAGCTGCCCCTTTATGTGTATTTTTAAAGTTACCAAATTTCCTTCCACCCTCCCTTTCCATTCCCCTCCCCTCAGTCGTGAACAGTCAGGTTAACATTGTACATACATAGTTTTGATAAATATGTTTACAAATTATTTATTTTTGGTATGTAGAATTAGGATTAAGGGGAAGAAGTACCTAAGAGATAATTTTTTATAAAATGCTCTTCAGATTCTGAAGGGTTGTTTATTTTTGGATTGGTTTGTTTTTCAACCTTTCTTAACTCTCTAAACTTCTGGGAGGAGCTGCTTCCATGAAGATTGTTCATCTCACAATGTTGTTGTTAATGTGGACATTCATTGCTCTTTGACTATATATCTAATGTTCTAAAAATATTTGTTAAAAAAATCAGATGCTTAATCAAACATTCTGATTTCAATTCCTTTAAATTTCTACACAGAATGAGAATAAGATCATGAAAAGAATTTTCTGAAATATACCCTTTCCCCTAATATATATATACATACATATGTAGTTAACTTTTAAGGAATTCAAATAACATGATTTAAACTGTTCCTCTAAGGAAGAAAGTGCTGAGTGACTTTCTGGGAGATGTAAATCCATAGAGACTAATAGTGTTCCTTCTTGTCCTGGAAGAGGCTGAGAAACTCTAATGAGTGAGAGGATATAGGTTTTAAGAAGATGATATCCACAGAAGGGAAAGATAGACAGGAAAAGACAGAGAGACAGAAGTAAAACAATAGCTGAATGAAGGGAAAAAGAAATGGAAGAATAGTTCTCCTGGGCATTTTCTCTTAGCTCTTCAGATGCTGGAGGTATTTCCACTTGCTACCTCCAGACAAGAGTATTTTAGTATTTACTTTATTTTAGTATTTATTTAGTATTTACTTTATTTTGGGAAGCATAAGTTTCAGGGAGCAACTTGGATATTTTAACCCCCTTAGCTTGCTATCCAAGGTAACAGATATTTATTCCAAAACTTTTTCTATTTTTTGCTTGTTCATAGTTTCTGATATTCCTAATAACACTTTAATAATGGCTTTCTCAAGATAAAAGTATAATGGAAAATAATTTCTTTTCATTTGAATTTTATCAATTTTAGTAGGGGGGTTTCAAAAGAGGGAAATGACTGATGTTGATATTTAGGATAAAGTAAATAAGTAAATCTTGGTGCCATCTTGGGGGGGGTCTTTGAAATTATATGAGAGAAAATAGTTTGATTTATTAGTTTTATAAAATCCCAAAATAAGTAAAACTAGGTCAAGGGCTTTTGTTTTTAAGCAGAAGTGGGTCAGTTGTCTGATAGGATGCTCAGTGGCTGGCCCAGATTGTCTTCTCCTTTGCTTCCCCTCCCTTCCCATGCATGCATAGAGAAATATCCATAGGAAAATGGAAAGTAAAAGATTAGGTCCCACCTAGTAGGAGGAGAAAGAAAATGTCTGTACAAAGCCAGCAATGCCCCCATTCCAAGGGTGGGAGGCCAGAGGAGGGAGTTAGTATTCTTCTTTTTCAATTTTCAACTATCTAGCCCTTTAAACCCTCACAGGCAAAATAAAGGCTACAGTGAGCATAAGGAAAATTAGCGTTATTTAAATTGTCTAATAGTACAGGATCAGAATTTTAAATCTTCAATACATGGTCAAGTTCATGAGTTTGACAGTCAAAGAGGTTTTGCATTTCCAATTTCCACTCAATGAAAGAGTAACCTTGGTAGGTTATAATAACCTCCCGTGAGCACACATTTTTCTTCTTTATCAAGTTGTATCCAATCCATATATCTGTTATGGGGATCAAGGTTTTTGAATACAGATGGCAATGAAAAGAGCCTGAAGTTCAATTTGAGCATATTAACATAGTCCTGGAAGTGAGTCAATGACTTGGAACAGTTCCTTCTTCCACCTAATACTATGAGGAACAAGGTGGGGGTGGGGGAGGACTTTGGGTTTGCTCTCATAGTCTCTATCTTGCAGGTGTGCAAAATTCTCAAGGGTCCTGAATAAAATTAGCTGAGTAGCTCAGACATCCAAACAGCCTGCACTTAGTGTATCCTCTCGCCAGGTGGAGGCTTTGAATGGCTTGTTTCCCTGTACATCTGCCTAGAATTTCTCCTTGCTACTAAGGAGAATTCAGTGAGGCTGCTTTGGCACAAGAAATGTCTTCCCTTTCTGACTTTACCTTAAAACCCCTTCAACTGCAAGGGTAGTGAGATGAGCCATATGCTTCCTTTATTTTGTGTTCATATACAGAGTCCTATATGTTAGAGCATCATGGAGTCTCTTGAGCACTTGGGAAATAAAAGTTGGAAACTCACTGAGTCAGAAACTCACGTTTCAGTGAATGCCTTGGCAATTAGGTAACCATCTGTAATGTAATCAAGGATGTTGGCTAGCCCCAATTCAGAACAAACCAGATTTCACAATCAGAAGCTCAGATAGTATCCTATAGAGTCATCCAGTTAAAAAGGAAGCCTCCAATTGGGCAGAAGCTTAAGTTAGGTTCTCTTGTATGGGTTCAGGGACTAGGAAGGGAAGATGACATAAAAGGAGCACAAATAGCTGTTTGCTATTCAAACTGCACCTGTTTAGAGATCCAAGGATAAGGGAATTTCAATCTGAAAGGGATCCCCAAGATCTTTTAACCTAGCCCCTTCATTTTACAGAAGAGAAAACCAAGACTCAGAGAAGTAGAGAAAATGGTAGTAGGTCACCTGGATACTAAAAAGTTGAATGTGGGTTCAAACCAGGTTTGCTTATTCCAGATCTCTTGTCATTACTTGTATGGGTATGAGTAATTGTGCGTATAAAAGAGAATAATGTCCCCTGGAAAAGTCCTGTCTAGGATCCACCACATGCAATGCTCTCAATGATCTGAATGCTTGGCAGCACCTCCAATAGAGTTTTAGTGAGCCAGATCAGAGGAGCTAGGGTGCCAAAGCAACAGCCTAAGAGGCACTCCTTGATGGCAGGTACTCCAAGTTTAGAAGATAGCGTGCCAATCGCTAGTGATCTTTTTGTTCTTTGTAATGTTTCATTGCTGCTTTGAAACAGGATAAAGAAATAAAACAAAAACTAAAAACTTTTTTTTATTATTCTTAGCTTCTCTCACAACTTCAGGTGATTCTGAGCTTGGATATTCCTAAATCCACCTTTTTTAAAAAAAAATATTGATTTATTTTCATTGATATGCACATGTATATTTTTAAGTAACAAAACTTCTTTCCACCCTCCCTTCCTACTCCCTCCCCCAAGTGGTGAACAGGCAGGTTAGCATTGTACATATATAATTTGATAAACATGCTTACAGATTAGTCATTTTCAGTATGAGGAATTAGGATTAAAGGAAAGAGATAATATAAGAGAGAGTTTTTATAAAGTGTTCATCAGATTCTGAAGGGTTGGGTTTTTGTGTGTTTTGTTTTTCATGCTTTGGCTGGGGATAATATATTCCATAGCGAGTCTAATTCAGTTGTTCTAACTCTCTAGACTGCTGAGAGGAGCTGCTTCCATCAAGGTTGTTCATCTCACAAAGTTGTTGTTAATGTGTACATTGTTCTCTTGGTTCTATACCCTTTGCTCAGCAATCAGATCCCCTAAGTTATTCCATGCTTCTCTAAAGCCTGACCATTTATGATTTCTTATAGAACAATAGTATTCCATATTATTTATGTACCATAACTTGTTTAGCCATTCCCCAGTTGATGGGCATCCCCTCAATTTCCACCTGACCTGTTCTTGATAGGACTACAGTATAATTTCATTCTCATCCTGTGTATCTTTTTGCTTCTATCTTCTGAACATATATTCTTTAAATCTCAAGCTGGTTAATGATATAAACCATTCATCATGCTCAGTAGAGTTGTTTCTCTTTGTATCTTCAGAATTTTCTTCTTCAGAGTTTTCCATCCTTCCTGAGTTGACTTTCTTTCTAGACTTTCAGTCAATTGAATCCTATATATGTTTCTCTTCTAAACAGTTTGGAATCTAGGGTGTAGGTCAGCTCGTTAGCATATTTCCTCTCTTTTCTGCTATCAACTCTTGGTGGGGGGGATTCACTTGCCCTCAGAGTTTGTATAATGCTTTAAGGTTTACAACATGCTTTACCTTGATCCTCACAATACCCATTTGTTGAGGTGTTATAATTATCTTCATTTTACAAATGAGGAAACTGAGATTCAGAGTATTTCTATGACTTAGCCATAATCAAGCAGTAAGAGGCAGTGTGTCAGGCCTTAAATTTAAGAATCTCTTAATTCTACGTCTGGTAGTTTATCTACCTTGTGTCACTGGTGTGGAAGACAAAGAACAGTGTGTTGCTTTAAGCTCTTATTCCTATAGAAAGAGAATAATTATAGCTTTCATTTGGCACATGGAAACCAGAGCTAAAGAGATTGTTGAAGAAAATGACCCAATCTGGGTGGCTATTTTTTCTGAGCAGGGAATGATCAAAAGACCACAGTGGACCCCTTCCAGAGCTAGTATACCCTAAACCTGAGATTTAAAAAGTATGACATAATGTAATATTCCCTGTTACTTAGCTCCCTTCTCTTAGTTCTTTCTCAGTTCTTCCCCCTTTACCTTGCTATTAAGTCTCAAGGTAGTTTTACAAAGAGGTATGAACAATTCAACCTCTAGTCCTTGTGGGAAACAGTTTGACAAGTAGAGAAAAATGTGATGCAAAAAGAAAAAGAGAAAAAAAAATTGTCCCATTGGAATTTACTTCCTATAAAAGATGAATCTGGACCATCTTTAAAAAAAGAAATGTACACAATGAACTCATTGAGAACAAGTCGTACCTTTTTTGTTTTTATCCCCATTAGCTAAAACACAAATACTTAATAATGGTTGATAAAGGAAAAGAGTCATTTTCCATGTTCCAGGAAGCAATAAGGAGCATCGGCAGGTGTTAGAATGTGAATTTTGTTGCTAGGTCTAGGAGGAAGTGACTCCTCATGATGGTTGATGCCTTCTGTCCAATGAAGATAACATGTTCTTATGTTAGTTTGTCATGACTAATTTGGGAGAAAACTATTATTTCTGGAATGTAAGTCTGAGGTGTGGTTGAGAAAACCTACAAACCCTCAAGTCATGATCCTTTTCTGTTGATTCACATGTTTACCTAGCCAGAAGAGACAGATTCTTTATTTTCTGCTCGTGAAACTGAATGCATCAGAGACATAGGGAATGATACATATTCTTCCTTTTGATGACTTTAGAAAAGAATGAACATTAAAGAAATTGTAACTTCTGTGAGTTTCAAAGAACAGGATTTGGTTTTCTGGACCATGGCTTATGGTGCCAAAAGAGTTAGCATTTGGTAAAGAATAGTTTATCTTAGGAGAACCAGGAAGAATAAATTTAGCAAGATAAAAAAAGATCTCAGACAAAAATTACAAGTGATGGGAGAAAAATATTCGGTATAAACTGTATAACTAGATAATATGTCAAATCACTTGCCTTCTCAAGGAGTGATGAGGGAAGGGAGAAACGGAAAGAATTTGGAGCTCAAAATTTTAGAAATGAATGTTTTAATAAGAAAAAGTAAAAATGTATTAAAGTAAAACTAGATAATGTGAACAGTAGATGACAGCCAAAAGCATGGAAGAAATATTATGTGGTTCTCACCCAAAATGTAATAGGACATAGAGTTAGATTTAGAACTTTCAATATTTGCGTTCTGATCCATTTATTTCTTTTAACTTTCATCAAGAATTAGTTGGAGTGAGGAGTGAAGGTAGATTAGGGGGAAAATTGTAAAATTCAAAATAAATAATTTTTAAAACAGAATTAGGGGCGGCTAGGTGGTGCAGTCCATAGAGTACTTGCCCTGGAGTCAGGAGGACCTGAGTTCAGTTCTGGCCTCAGGCACTTAATAATTACTTAGCTATGTGACCTTGGGCAAGTCACTTAACCCCATTACCTTGTAAAAACTGAGGGAAAAAGAATTAGTTGGATTCAATGCATGAAAAGAATATAACAGTGGAATAATATATCTACATGGAACTGATAAAAGGGACTAAGGAGCAAAATGATATATAAACAATCTTTATATCTGAATCACAGTGGGAAACATCCATGTTAATAGGGAAAAGATCCCTCAACATCAGGAAATATATTATTATGCTAGTTTACTATTGGCCTCCTGATCATCAATGAGATTTTGGTAATAGAGAGCATAAAAGTGTCAGAGAAAAATATCTCTGTTATTCTTGTGTATATAATTGATGATAAACCCACCAGTTTGTGTATACACAGATGTGTGTCTATATAAAATTATAAAGCACTCACATATAAATACAGTAGCAGTTGTATAAACATGTATATTGAATTGAATATGTTACAGAGATCAGATAGTAACCCTTATACACAACTTCATGTGTTCATGATTCCAAGACACATCTACAAAGGACTATGTTTTAAATGCTAATATTCTCCTGATATTATGGGTCATAGAATGCCAAGATGGCTGAAGAATCATCATGGCAGATGGCATGGTGGCAGTTTGAAAAATACAAAATGTGTTTAAATATGTTGTAGAATATTGCCAGTGATGACTTGACATGATATAATAGTCACTTCCAGGAATTCATGACTAGAAAGGATGTTGACATTTGGCTAGAAGATCAAGATACAGTGCATGTGCAGACCTACAATTTTAACATTACCAGAAGAAGCCCTCAAGTAAGTTTAATCCTTCATCTTTTATGAAGAATTCACAGGAAGACATAGTTAAGCATCCCTAAAGTCATAAGGAACATATGTGCTTACCTAAGCCATACCTGGAGAATGTCTTCTTCAACATACCCAACAAATGGACAGCCAACCTCTCCTTGAAGGGCTCTAATAAGTTGAAGACATTGTCTCTCAAGGCAGCACATCTCCCTTTTGAAAAACATATAACTTTTATTGTTTCTCTTTATGTGGAGCCAAAACCTCCCTCTTTGCAACTTCTAGAAAATGTTCCTTTTTCTATATTCTGACATCAAATAGAACAAGTCTGAGCCTTCTTCAATAGGCGTGCCTTTCTTATTCATGTCAGGCCTTTGAGTTCTAGAGATTTTCCTAAACCTCTTCATTCCTTGTTCCTTTAAATTGACAGAACTAGTTAAGTCAAATCAAAAAGCTTTTATTTAAGTCACCGTATGGTGAGGAGGGAGGGCGTGTTAAAAAAAGGCACAAGACCATCCTTGTTCTCAAGGAGTTCGAGGGTGCCATACAAAGAACATATCTACAGTTTAAATTTGGGAGTAAGTAGTAGAAGAAACGACATAAAATTAAGGAAAACTGCAGAATGGCTATTCCTTGGGCATACTAATTAATCCAGTTCCAAATGGACCTGGCAACTCTCATCTAGCCTACATCTCAACTTCTTTTCCAGAAGAGCACAAGAGGGAAGTCACTTACACAAAGTTAGTAGCCATGCCATCTTAGAGTTTCTAATAGTGAAGGGAAAAAATACTTGGCAGAGTAAGACACAGGCATTCATAGATTTTACAAAAATGTATTTCAGAAAGTTCAGATAAAATATGAGCTTACTGCCATGGCCAGAGACTCTAGAAATGGCAGATGGCACGTGATGAATGGGAAATGGGAAAGAAGCAATCAGCTATCCTGATCTCAAATAAAAAATGTTGGATAGAGATGACTTTTGAAGAGACTATTGTTTCTATATAAGGCACTCTGTAATTCACTCAGATTTTTGAAAGTACTTTTGCAAAAGATTGAGTCATAGGCGCATAAACAAGTAAGTCAGTAAGAATGTTGTCCGTAACACTAAAGCTGAGGCCTGTAAAACAATGTTAACAACCTCAAAATGGGCTTTTAATAAAGGAAAGCTATTTTCCAACAGCAACAAAGAAGAGATTAGTCTATAACTTAAGGATCTGGGGTAACATCGAGAAGTCATGGCATCAGAGGATCTTGCAGAGTTCATCTAGCCTAATATGTATGTGAATAAGAACATTTTCAGAGCCTCTTCAACAATTAGTCACCCGGTCTTTACTTGGAAACCTTCTACGAGGGGGCACTTGGAATAGTTCGCATTGTTAGGACATTTTCCTTATATCAAACCTAAGTGGGACTAATATAGCTTCTTTTCAATATTCCCAGTTCTACTTTCTGGGGCTGAACCGAAAAAATCCATTCTTTTATCAGTATGACAAATCCTCAAATGCTAGGATGCACCTTTTGTCTGGTTTCTTTCCAAAACTTGTCTAAAGTTAAACGATAAAGCTATCACTTCCATCATTATGGACAGGATGCCTCTTTTAATGAAAGCCTAAATCACCCCTAGCTGTTTAGATTATCATGTCACATTGTTGAATCATATTGAGATTATACTTTGCTAAAAATTGAAGATCTTTATCTAAAAAAATTGTAGAATCCCACCATCCTCAGCCTGTATGTGTAAAGTCAAAGTGTATAGATATTTATCTCTATTAAATCTCTTATTATCTATCCCTTTCATTATTTATACCTCCCCAGTTATTATTAGATAGAGGCTTTCTCATCCAAAATCTAAGCTATCCTCTGCCAGCTTTGTGTCGTCTTCAAGATTGATAATTTGACCATCTCTGCCTTTGTCAGTCATTGGTAGAATGTTTGAATTACATCAGACCCGGAACAGATACTTCAGCACTCTACCAGAGACCTTCCTCTAAACTGACACTGACTCATCGGCATGGGTGATCAGTAACCTGATCTGCTTTTGCCTAACTATATGATCTTGACTGCATCTTTCCTTCCTCGCCATAGACTTTCTTGTAAGAATCTGAAAATTACTTTGTTGAAATCTAAATATAACATATTAAATACATTCCCCGATCCACTATATGAAATATAAGATCTTAATGTAGCATGGATGAATTGTTCTTTTTCTGTGGGTGTATATTGGGTCATTTTTAGTCATGTCTGATTCTTCATGACCCTATTTGAGATTTTCTAGGCAAAGATACTGGAGCAGTTTGCCATTTCCTTCTCCAGTTCATTTTGTAGATGAGAAGAGTAAGACAAAGACGGTTAAGTGACAGTTAATAAGTGTTTGAGACTGGATTTGTCCCAGGGTCTTCCTGACTCCAGGACCACCATTCTATTCACTATGGTGCCACCTAGCTGCCCCTCTCTTCTTTCTAGATGAGATTAAAGTATTGCTCTCTTCCTACCAGAAAGATTAGACTAAATGTGCATATCAAGGAATCAAATACCAAGCTAGGCACAGAGTTCCTAAGACACACCTAGATGATTTAGAAAAGTTCAGATGCATCAACCCCAGGTCAATTTAATCCTCAAATGCAAAAGAAATTTGTTACAGGAGATTACTGAAGGGAAAAATAATTTTTGAGGAATGTGGAAGATGGGAGAAATCTCAGGAGGATCCAGATGACCAGATGGCATTCCAGTTTTCAGAAAATAAAAAAAAGAGGTAGATTCCAGAAACACTATAAGTCATTGAGCATGATATTGATTCCACAGTAAAAAGCTAGAACTGATATCTTGTGAGCTTTTAGAAAGAGAAACACTAATCATTAAGAGCAAGTCTTGCCAAACTAACCTCATTTTCTTTTGTGATCAGGTTACTAGACTCATAGAGCAGAGGATTGATGGTATGAACATAGCATGTCATGATTTCAGTAAGGCATTTTGAAGGTAGTTTCTTACTGTCCTCATAAATGAGTTCTAGAAATGTAGGCAGAAAATGTAGGGATGGTTGGGTGTATCAAGATCTGTTTAACGGCAGTACTGAGAAAGGTGGACAATGGATTCATGACAAGCTCAAACAGGATCTCTAAGGACATGTCAACAAGTTCTCTCTGCCCTTAGTTTAATCAATATTTTCAGGAATTCTATAAAACATTAAAAGTATTCTCATCAAATTTTCAGATAACACAAAACTAGGTGAGATAGGCCATAGACTTCATATCAAAATCATTACGCAAAAAGATATGACTTAGTTAGAATGATGGGCTGAAAGTAAGAAGGTAAAAATTAATAGGGGGAAGGGAAAAGTCCTACAGGTTGGTTTTTAAAAAGTACAGGATAGAAGAGGGATGGGTTAATAGAATTTCATGTGAAGAACCTTGTTGTTTAGTTTAGTTAGCTTTGAAATCATTATGAACCAGCAATATGACATGCCCATGAAAGAAAATTAATGCCATCTTAGACCATATTCCTAGCAGTATGGTAGAAAATAGTCCCACTGTACTCTACACTAGACAGGCACAGCTGGGAGATTGTGCTCATTTCTTAGCGCCACATTTTAGGAAAATTGGCAAATTGGAGTACATCCAGAGAAGTGCTATAACCCAGATGGTGAGGTATCTGGAGCTAGTGTCTTATAAAGAGAAGTTAAAAGTGATGGAGATATTTTGCCTGGAGAAGAAAAGATGTTAAGAGTTGACATGTCAGCTATCCTCAAATATTGAACAGTCTGTCATGTGTAAGAGGGAGTCCATATAGCTTAAAGGATAAAGTCGGGGCCATTGGGGCGAGGGCAAACATTGGTCCATGTCAGGAAGGACTTAGCAACAAACAGCTATCCACATAGGCTATGGGGTACTATGTGACTAAGCTCCATCACTGGAAATGCTTTTAGTGGAAATTAACACTAAGAAAGTCACTTGACCTCTGTTTGCCTCAGTTTTCCTCAAGAGTAGTAAGGATAATAATAGTACCTACCTCTCCAGGTTGTGAGGATAAAATGAGATACTTATAAAACACTTATACGGTGCATAGTAGGCACTCAAATTTTCTTTCCTTTCCACCTTTGCATCTGACAGTGGGATTCTGGAGTTTCTTCCTCCTCTGTTGGGAGGGAGCTTCACAAAGTAAAAAGTTTCATATAGTGGCAAAATGTGTTATTTGATTTTTTAAATTCTCAGGTAATAAATTTCTTTTGCTTCTTTTAAATGAAACTCTCTCTCAAACTACGTATCCCCAACCCTTTCTTTTTATCCACCCCCACATATGTACACAATCAAATATGTCCTCAGCCATGACAAGCTCAAGAAAATAATTTGAACATTTCCTCATTTGCTTATTTTTCAGTGAAATTTAGGAAGTCATAAAGTGGAAATAATTCAGTCACCACACCTCCCTTTCGTTGTCATTCACGGATGGGTCCCCCTTTCAAAAGTTTTCAAGTGTTTCTTTTTCTCTCTGGCACCTTCTGAAAGTCGAAATTTGCACAGGTTTAGCTTTCAGAGCTCACTTGATGCAATTCAGCAATTACAAAGCACCTACTGTGTGTAAGGCATATAAACAAACTATCAAATAGCCAGTATGAATACCAAGAGTTTCTAAATTCCAGCCTCATCTGGTACTGCCAGTACCTGATATTGGACAACCCTCTTCTCTCTGTGTCAGCTTACCCATCTGTAAAATGGGAATAGCAGAAGTGGAAAGGTGGGCTACTTATTTTTAGCAGTCAAGCATTTTTAAGATGAACAAGTGTTGTGATCTGCTTTGCAGCTTGGGGCCATTATTGATGTTTTCAGACTCTTCCCTTCTAGATGACCTTTGGCTCCAGAGTTCATCTATTATATTTAAAAGCTTTCTATTTTCTTTTTTTAAGATTATTTACCAGGGCACAAGAAGAGTAACCCAGGGGGAAGATTAATGGGCAGTTGGTGCCTATCTTAATGAGTTAAGGAAATGCATGCTGGAAATGGATTCAGAAATGTGCAGGAGGAGTGGAAAGCTGAAAAAATAGACCCTCTTCTGGGAAGAGGATTTCTCTGCCCTCTTGGCTGGGCTCTTCTTTGAAGATACTGGCTAAATGAGTTCCAGTCCTCAGTCATTGTGATTGGGAACAAAGAGGGTCAAAGCGGCTGTTTCTTTCTGAGACTGGTTTCATAACCACTTCATTTTAGAGTTGGGGAGCTCAAGCTCTACCAACACCAAACTTCCCTTTACAATTCAGCCTACCCAAGATGTAGCAAATATGATAAAACAACATTTTTATCTACATTAAATTACTTATTCAGTGCCATATCAAACTACCAAAAAAATACTAGAAAAAAATAACAATTCATCTAGAGAAACGAAAGGTCCAAAATATCAAAGGAATTAATGAAAAAAATGCAAAGGATGATTGCCTGTCTGTAACAAATCTAAAATTATACTATAAAGTCATCATGATTAATACTATCTAATACTGTCTAAGAAATAGAATGGTGAGTCAGTGGGATAGATCATGTACAAATGAAACAGTAATAAATAACTATAGTAATTTACTATTTGATAAACCCAAAGATTCCAGCTTCTGGGTTAAGAAACTTATTCTTCAATTAAAAACTTCTTGGAAAGCTGGAAGACAGTAAGGCAGAAACTAGGCATAGGCCAACATTTCATACCCTATACCAAGATAAAGTTGAAATGGGTACATGATTTAGACATAAATGGTGATACCTTAAGTCACTTAGGAAAACTGTCTGATCCATATATAGGGGAAGAGTTTATGACTCAACTAGAGAGAGAGAGAACTTTATAAAATTCAAAATGAAAAACTTTGATTACATTAAATTAAACAGTCTTTGCACAAATAAAACCAATGCAACCAAGATTAGAAGGGATGCAGAAAGCTGGGAAATAATTTTCACAGCATTGTTTCTGATAAAGAATTCCTTTGTAAATGTACAGAGAACTGAATCAAATTTACAAGAATACAAGTTATTCCCTGATTGATAAATAATTAAAAGTTATGAAGAGGCAGTTTTCAGATGAGGAAATTAAAGCTGTATTCATATGAAAATATTTGTTCCAAATCATGATTGATTAGAGAAATGCACATTAAACAACTGGGTTGCACCTCCTTATACCTATCAGTTAGCTAAAATGATAAGATAAAGTAAATTGATCAATGTTGAAAGGGATATAGGAAATCTGGGAAATTAATGCACCATTGATGGAGTTATCACCTGATCCAACCTTTCTGGAGAGCATTTTGGAAAAATGCCCAAAGAGCAATAAAACTGCACAATACCATTTGTTCCAGAAATTAGGTCTATATCCCAATGAGATCATAAAAAAGAGAAAAAACTCACAAGTACAGTTCTTTTTAGAGTGGCAAAGAATTGGAAATTGTGGGGGGGGATGTCCATCAAGTGGGGAATGTCTGAACAAATTGGGTTACATAAATATGCTGGAGTACGATTGTTCTGTACAAAATTATAAGTGGACAGACTTCAGAAAAGCCTGGAAAGACTTGCCTGAACAGATGTTTAGTGAAGTGAGCAGAACCAGAAGAACATTGAGCACTTTAATAGCCGTGTTGATGAACAACTATGATGACCTCAGCTCTTCTCAGCAGTTCAGTTATCAAGGACAATTCTAAAAGAGTGATGATAGAAAATGTCAGCCATATCCAGAGGGGGGAAAAAACTATGGAATTTGAATTCAGACCACAGTAGACTATTTTCACTTGTTAAAATTTGTTTTATATTTTTTCTCATATTTTTTCTTTTTAGTTTTGATTTTTCTTTCACAACATGACTAATATGGAAATATGTTAAACATAATTGTACATGTATAATCTATAATATATTATTTGCTATGCAAGGGGAGGGGAGAGGAAAGGGAGAAAAGTAGAAAAATGTGGAATTCAAAACTTGCAAAAGAATGAATGTTGACAACTATATATGCATGTAATTGGAAGAAATAAAATAATATTAAAAAAATAATTCATCCTACACAGAGTCATCCAGCTTTAATTCAATTCAATTTAGCCTGCATTTATTTTGTTTTTACTATGTACTGGGCACTGTCCTAAATAGTGAGAGTACAGAGACCCAAAGGGAAGTTTTCCTAACCCCTTGGAGATTATAGGTTACTGGAGGGAAATAATGTGTTTCTAGAGCAATACCAAATATATACAAAAACAATTTCAGCTGAGGTAAGTAGAAAAAGCCTCAAATGAAAATATTGAAACTGGGGAGAATTTTTAAACACATATGTAGTTTATTATTTTTCTTTTTTTATTCTCATTTTGTACAAATGTTTTTTTTACATTAATAAAATATTCTTGTTTAAGAGTAAACGAAATACCCCCTCCCTCCCATAAATATAGACTTGCTTGAGCGATAAAGTAAAGGGGAGAGAAAAAAAGCTAAAATTAAAAAAATAATAATATTAATAAGTATAGGTATGGCCAGGTGGTGCAATGGACGAAGCACCAGCCCTGGAGCCACGAGCACCCAAGCCCACATCAAGCCCCGTAGACCCAAGAATCACCCAGCCGTGTGACATGCGAGGCACCTGATCCCCACTGCCCTGCAAAAACCAAAAAGAAGCAAAAAAATACCCAAAATAAAATAGAATAGTAATAATAGTAGGGGCGGCTGGGTGGCGGACAGAGCATTGGCCCTTGAGCCAGGAGCACCCAAGTCCAAATCCAGCCTCAGACAACCAACGATCACCCTGCTATGCATCTCCAGGCAGGCCACCCAGCCTCATTTGACCTGCACCCTCCCCCAAATAATAATAATAAAAAATGTGCTTTAGTCTTTATTCCAACACCAACAACTCTGTCATGGGTGGATCATACTCTTTATGGTAAGTCCATCACAAAAGTTACTTCCATATTTTTCCAACGTTGCCATTGCTGATCACAACTCCCTCCTTTCTTTTCTTTTTTTCTTTTTAGGTTTTTGCTAGGCAATGGAGTTAAGTGGCTTGCCCAAGGCCACACAGCTAGGTAATTATTAAGTGTCTGAGACCGGATTTGAACCCAGGTACTCCTGACTCGAGGGCCGGTGCTTTATCCACTGTACCACCTAGCTGCCCCGAAAATCCCTCCTTTCTTATTTCTCCACTACCATGTGCTATATTATCTCTCTCCTTTTACTCTGACTGTGCTGTAGGGTAGCTGAGTGGCGCAGCAGACAGATGCCTGGTTCTGGGGCCAAGAGGCCCTGAGCCCCCATACCACCCCTTAGACCTAGCATCCACCTGGCCCTATGGTCCTGGACAGGCCTTCCAATCCCAGCCCCTTGCAATAAGTAAAAAAGAAAATGTGTTATATCTAACCACTCTCCCCCCATGGTCCATCCTCTCCTCCTTTATTCACATCCCCACCCTTTTCCCCTGCTCCCCGCTCCTTCTTACTCCAGATGCCTATACCCCATTGAGTATATATGCTGTTTCCTCTCCTAGCCACCTCTGATGAGAGCAAAGGTTTCCTCATTCCCCCTTGCCTCCCCACTTCCATATCATTGCAATAGCACATTGTAATAAAGAATAATCTTATTATATGAAATATCTTGGCCTATTCCCCCTCTCCCTTTTCTTTGTCCCATTACATTTCCCCTTTTTTCTATTGACTCCATTTTTATACCATATTTTATTTTTGAATTCAGCTTTCTCCTGTGCTTCATCTATAAAAGCTCCTTCTACTTGCTCTATTAACTGAGAAGGTTCATATGAGTATTATCAGTGTCATTTTTCTATGCAGGAATACATGCAGTTCATCATCATTAAGTCCCTCATATTTTCCCCCTCTCCTCCAATCTCAATGCTTCACCTGAGTCCTGTATCTGAAGATTAAACCTTCTGTTCAGCTCTGGCCATTCCAAAAAGTACATTTGAAATTCCCCTGGTTCATTGAAAGTCCATTTTTCCCTGGAAGAGGACATTCAACCTTGCTGGGTAGTTCATACTTGGCTGCATTCTAAGCTCTTTTGCCTTCCGGTATATGATATTCCAAGCCCTATGAGCTTCCAATGTCGTTGCTGCTAAGTCCTGTGTGATCCTGACTGCAGCTCCACAATATTTGAACTGTGTCCTTCTGGCTGCTTGTAATATTTTCTCTTTGACTTGGGAGTTCTGGAACTTGGCTATAATATTCCTAGGGGTTGGTGTTTTGGGATCTCTTTCTCAAGGAGATTGGTGGATTCTCTCCATTTCTATTTTGCCCTCTGCTTCTAGAATATCAGGGCAATTTTCCCGTAGTAATTCTTTGAAAATGATGTCAAGGCTCTTTTCCTGATCATGACTTTCAGGTATTCCAATAATTTTTAAATTATCTTTTCTAAGTCTGTTTTGCATATCAGTTATTTTTTCATTGAGATATTTCACATTTTCTTCTAATTTTTCATTTTTTTGGTTTTGAATTATTGATTCCTGATTTCTGGTAAATTCATCAGTTTCCCTGAATTCTATTCTTTGTCTGAAGGATTTGTTCTCAGAGAGTTTTCTTATCTCTTTTTCCATCTGGCTAATTTTGCTTTTTAAAGCATTCTTCTCCTCAATAACTTTTTGAACTGTTTTATCTATTTGACCTAAGCTGGTTTTTAACATGCTATTTTCTTCAGCATTTTTTTGGATTTCCTTGACTAGGCTGCTGACTTCATTTTCATGTTTTTCCTGCATCTCTCTCCTTTCTTTTCCCAGTTTTTCTTCTAACTCCCTCACTTGATTTTCAAAGTCTTTTTTGAGCTCTGTCATAGCCTGAGTCCAATTTATGTTTTTTCTTGTAGTCTTTGGATGCAGGATCTTGTACCTATTCATCTTCACAATGAGTGTTTTGAACCTTCTTGGGTTCATTTGCAAAATATTTCTCAATGGTCTTCCTCTTGTTTATCTGCTTGCTCATTTTCCCAGCCTGGGCCTGGTTTTGGGGTGCTTCCTGCGCTTTTTGGACGCTCCCACAAGGGTCTCAGTGTGTGAGGCTCTGTCCTCCCTCCTGGTCTGTGAATGACCATATGTACCCCTCTCTGCCATGGGGCTGAGGTGGAGGGGGCCCTGCTGTTCTATGTGGGTCCTAGACTGTGATCAGGATCTGAATGTGGTCAGAGCCCCAGAGTCCTGTTCCGGGGGCAGAGCTCTGCATTCTCTCTCTCTTCACTCCCCTCCCTAGGTTCAATGGGCTCATGCCCTGGAGGCTCCTGCTTACCAGCTCCACCTGCTTCTGTTTCATATCTGGGTTGCAGAAAGAACATGCTGCTAGCTGTGCGCCCTGAGGGCTGGGCTCCATGCTCTGGCAGAGGTCCCCGCTGTTCCCCCACTTTGTGCCCATGATCCCAGGGGTGTAGCCCAGGAGACTCCTCCGCTGCTGTGAGCTGGGGCTCCCAGCACCCTGGGGCTGCCTCCGGGAGGCTGAAGTTCTTTCACTCTGGCGGGCCACCGCTCTGGTGGGCCACCCTTCTGGCAGGCTGCCCCTCTGATCCTGGGGAGCAGAGCCTTTCTGCTCTTTTCCAGGTTACCTTGAGTAGGAGAACTGCCTCTCTGGGTCTCTTTGTGGGTTCTGTCTCTCGAAAGTTTAGTTAGAGTCCTTAGCTTATGAGTTTTATCAGAGAGCGCCTAAGACTGGATCCTTTCTTGTTGCCATCTTGGCTCCACCCCCCACTAGAGATGAATCTTGATAGGAACTAGGGATTCTAAGAGGTAGACTTAAGAAGGAAGAGGGTTCCAGGTAGAGGGCCCAGGCTGTGCAAATACTTGGAGGTAGAAGAAGACTCATCTGAGCCAGCTGTCATAGTTAGTGACTATGATTTCTTTCAGCTTTAATGCATTCCTATGTGTAATGAGATTGTTTATGTCAAGTGTTGGCAAATCATGGTTTGTGAACCAAATCTAGAAAGTCACCTGTTTTTGTGCCAAGTTTTTATATTTTTAAATTAATTAAATAATTATGACAGAAAATTTAAATATTTTAAAAATAAATTTTATTGTTTAAAAATACAAAATGCATTTTACAATAAGTTTTTATTGTATTTCTGAGCTGCACCCCAGGATGTAGCCCTCACAGAGACTGCCCCTTTTACCATGTTACCACTGATTGGCTCATCAAGTTTGAAGTACTAGTTCAACTTGGAGATCCCTACAAACACCTCACCCAAATGAACTCATTATGATACCTTTCAAGTCTAACCTCACAAGTCAGTGGTGCCTGAGAAGTAGTTGAAGGGTTAGCTAGGTGGCACTGCTGTGAATAGAGCACTGACCCTGGAGTCAGGAGGAGCCAAGTTCAAATGTGACCTCAGACACTTGACACTTACTATTTGTGTGACCCTGAGCAAATCATTTAACCTCAGTTGAGTTGCAAAAAAAGGTAGTTGAGAGTTACAAGTCAAAGGAACAGGTTAGGTGAATGCACACAGTTTCTGGCACATCTTGGTTACTTTTTGCAGTACTTTCCCCTTTCCATGTTACTTCTTTCTTGCTCTGTCCAGTGGGAAAGATGCTTTTGGCTTTGTTCTGACAAGGCTACATGCCTTGTCCATTTTTCTGCATTATTTAGATGTGGAAAGAGGCATTCCTATCCAACAACATTCAGAGAAATAATCTCTGGCTAAAGTGCATCATTCTCTATTATTCCTACTAAGCTAGGGATAGAGTAGAACAGTAAATCAGAATTTTTCCACAGTGCAGAAGAAACACTTAATTTTAAATGAATGTCAAATCGTTAAAGGTAACAAAGATGGAGTGCAAGCAGAAGCACTTGGGAAAGAGTTATGATTCTATTCTAATTATCCCAATTTATTTTTTAATGAAAGTATTCTCCTGTAATTGTTTTGATAAATTTTCTCAAAATTCTCCTCCTCTATTGCATTAGAAATATAATGGGATTTCTTTTTCATTTTGTAGTTACTGGCCCAGTGGCACCTTATGTTGGCACATGTCAAAGTTGTCTTATCAAGGGCAGAAAAAGTTCATTCTTTTCATAGAAACCCTCTAAAAGCCACATTGCTATTTGCTTTCACATTTATCAGTTCATTCCTTACAACAACTCTCCCTTTGGAAGCCAGGTACTAGACCTTTAGGACAATTATACTCTAACCATTAGGCAAATACTATTTGAAAAGTCCCCTCCCCCCATAACAACTTCCTTTTCTTAATTCATGAAAGAAAAAAATTTGAACAGCAAAAAACAAATTCCAAAAATCTAAGAAGAGGTAACCAATTAAAAGAAAAAAAATTTTTTGAAATGATAATAAAACTAGGCGATTTTTTAAAAATATAGAGAAACCATTAGTTAATATGATCACAAAAAAGTGGAAAATGAAAATGCCAATATAAAAATGAAAGGGGAGACCTTAAAACAAATGTAAGAAAAAACTTTTTGTCTAAATTTATCACAGTAAAAATAACTTTAATTGAAATGAATATCTACAAAATATGTAATACATAATCTGAAATTGAATTAGAAAAAGGTTGATATGTCAATCTCAGTAAATAAAATTTGATCAAATCATAAATGGATTCTCAAAGAAGAGAAAGTGCAGAACCAGATGGATTTACAAACAACTTTCATCAAACTTTCAAGGAACAATTAATTTTGTAAAATTTGTTTGCAGAAATTACATCTAACCAAATTCTTTTTATGAGACAAATATGGTCCCAATGCCTAAACCATGGAAATAAAAAGAAAACTAGAAGCTAATATCTCTAATGAATGTTGGTTCAAAGATTTTAATAAAAATTTAATAAAGAGGCTGCAGCACTATATTAAAAATATTATACATTGTGATCTGGTTGAATTTATGCTAGGAATGCAAGGTTGATTCACTATAAAAATCATAAATATAATAGACTATATTAATAGCAAAACCAAGAAAATAATATCATATAATTAGGTTAACTAGTACAGAAAAGTATTTTGGTACAGTATTCACTATTTTTCTTTTAAAACACAAACATGCACAAACACACACACACACACAATGAAACTTTCCTTAATTTGAAAAGTATTATCTACCTAAAACAAGGAGTATCAAATGTATTAGAAAAACATTAGAGACCTTTCCAATGGAATCAAAGGTAAAGCAATGATATCTTTTGTGACCACTATAATTTGGTATAATTCTTAAAATGATATCTATAGCTATTAATGGGGTATGAAAAGAAAATTGAGAGACTTAAGTAGAGGCAAAGATGGGGAAGTGGCTTATTTTAGATAATATAAAGTATTACTTGGTGAACTTGAGAGATTAAACTGAAAAAAATAAAGCAGTTAAATACTGGAGGAAATTAATAGAAATGTTTGTCCTTCATTTTCATGGAAGACCAACAGAGATGTCATATGAATTGGATTTGAGTGAGGGGTGCTGTGCTAAGTCACCAGTCTCACTTTTTACCTCCAGAGCCACTTGGGTCCAGTGGCCAGATATAAATCAGCACAACTGGAGATGGCCCTGGATACAAGGAAATCGGGTTTAAGTGACATTCCCATGGTCACACAGCTGGTAACAGTCAAGTGTCTAAGACCAGATTCTAATTCACATTCTCCTGACTTGAAGGCCAGTACTTTATCCACTGAGCCACCACAATAAACCCCCTAGATCATGTGCTTTTCTGTACATTGCTATCAAAATCCAGTAGTTAATAAGCGTTTATTAAAAATTTACCATGTATAGTCCAAGCACTGTGCTAAGTTCTGGAAATGCAAAGAAAGGCAAAAAAAATCACTGCTCTCAAGAAGAAATCTGTGTAAAAGTGAGAATATCCTGCCACATGTCTTTGTGAAAAATATGGACAGTTTGCCCCACCAATACCAGTATTGCGACTATTCAGAATAAGACCCTCACGGTAGTCAGGCAATCATTTCTGACTACATCGCAATGTAAATAGTCATATGATTCAGATTCTTTTCAGAAGAAGAGATGAAAACTATTAATAACCAAATAAAAATACTCCAAATCATCAATAATAAAGGAAATATAAATTAAATCTACTAGGGTTACACTTCCCACTAATCAGCAAAAATGATGAAAGAAATATAGCAGTTGATGGAGGGTCTGTGTAAATTCAGGCACACTGTGGGTGAAACTGTGATTGGAACCAACTGGTTTGTCAAGTTACTGGAACTATGTACAAAATCTACTAAAAAGACACTAAACTCGGTGTACCTTTTGATTTAGGGATAGAAGTACTAAAATAGACTCCAAAGAGCTTATGAAAATACTGTATAGCAGCTTTTTTTGGTTCTGACAACTAATTGGATACTAAGTGGATGTCCGTTAGTTGATGATTAAACAAATTAATATATATGAATGGAATTGAATACCATCCCACTATAAGAAATGATCAAATGGACAGATTTGGAGAAACCTGGAAAGACTTGTGTGATCTGATGAAAAGTAATTACTCTCTTCTGTATTTATTATGTCTTGGGCATTTCTGGGTCAATAATAGCTTCTGATCATTTTTTTGCTTACTAATTCTTCGAGCTTTAATTCCTGAATTGAGACTTTGTGTTAGATCCAAGCTCAGTACACTTCTGTAAAGAATGCTGGGACCTTGTTTAATCCTATTCTGAATTCTCCGGACTATTGTGTATGACTTTTGAGTCTTAAGTTCTATGTTTTTGAAGGATGTTGGGGGCAGCTAAAGCTTGAGATTAGCTATCACCAAGCCCTAAGAGATCTGATATAAGATGAACTCCAATTGTTGTTTTCTTAGTCTGAGCTGTTCAGATTTCCTATCCCTGCTTGAATCTGGTCAGTTCGTTTATAGGTTTGCCCCTAGATTGAGTGCTTGTAGACTACTATTGGTCATAGCCTTTGATGGATACCTGGCTCAGTTTTGGTCTGAGCTTTTTGTCATTGTTAATTAGTTGTAGGCCCCAGTCTGAGTCTATGAACTACACTGCAACCTTGATTCAATGTCAGCCATATGACTGCTGATAATTTCTTTTCCTTGTCATTGCTTGGTGTACTGCCTTAGGCCAAGTTCATGGGGAATCTGAGACCTTGACTGCCATAACTACTCCTCCTTCCCCTAATTGTTTCTGATAAAATCTTACAAAGATGGATGATGAAAGATTATGAGCAGTAATGTCTTATAAAGCAGAGGAAAGCAGTAGAGGGTAAAGCCAGTCTAAAGAAAGCATGGCAAATGGGCGGCTAGGTGGTGCAGTGGATAAAGCACCAGCCCTGGAGTCAGGAGTACCTGGCTTCAAATCCGGTCTCAGACACTTAATAATTACCTAGCTGTGTGGCCTTGGACAAGCCACGTAACCCCATTTGCCTTGCAGAAAAAAAAAACCTAAAGAAAAAAAAAACCATGGCAAAATAGCCAGGTAATCAAAGTCATACTAAGAGCATTCAAGGATGAAAATTTAAAAAAACAATACAAACAAAAGGAAAAGGGCAAATATTTTCAGAAATTATGACAAAAATCTTTTCTCCCTCAAGAAAGTAGAATCACTTCAAATTAATGCTAATATCATAGATATTTGATTTTTTTAAAGAGACAAGAGAAATGATATTAGAAATAGGCTAGAATTATCTCTGTCTATATTTAAATATATATGCATATACATATGTATAAGTTAATTATATTCTATACACACACTGTGGGTGGATATATAATGTATATACTGTCCATATATATGTCCATATGTGTGTATATGCAAATAGACATGTGCATACATGTATATTTATATCTGCAAATGGCATATCCATCTCTACCATTGTCTATATACAGAGAGAGAGAGAGAGAGAGAGAGAGAGAGAGAGAGAGAGAGAGAGATTGATCAGTTTTGTGGGTTCATGGAACTGTTCCTTCCTGTCATTACTTGGGAATATTTTTTCTCTTTTGTGAATTTTATCACTCTAATTGATAGAATTTATATAACATTTAAGGTTTCCAAAGCACTTTGTAGATGTTGTCAGTTGATCATCCTCAACACTCGTGCTGTTATTGTCCTCCTTTTATGGATGATGAACCTAAGGCAAACGTATATCAAGTAACTTGCCCAGGTTCATACAGCTAATAAATGCTTGAGGCCAGATTGGAACTCTGTTCTTCCTGACCTACAGGTTCAACATTTTAGCAACTGTATCATCTACCATGCTCTTTTGTTTCCTTTGGATAGTTGAGCTTTTGCTTTGTAAAACATTAAAAGTTATTGCTTGACATTTTTGGTAACATAGGGTACCATATGGGCAATGTTTTATGTAGATTATATTTTCTGTAGCTCAGTATAGTTTGATTTGGGTCTGTGAAGAATATTTTATATTACCTTGAGTTTCCCATTTATCATGTCTCACTTCCAATTATTCCTTGTAGCAAAAACTATTTTTAAAGATAAAGAGAAAAAAAATCCACAAAACCAATAAGTATAAGAAAATTTTTCTATTATCTGAAATGTTCCATAGCTGTGTATCCTCTATTTTGCAGAAGGATAGAAAAAGGAGTCATGCCTCCTTTTTTAGAGCCAAGATTTTTTTGTTGTCTTGCTATGTTAATTTTTGATTCCTTTTTGGTTGCTATTTTTTGCTATCCTTTGTTTTCCTGGTTCTACATATTGTACTTTTCATCATTCCATCTAAGTCTTTCCCTCATTTTCGGTATTCTTCATAGTCATTGTTTCTCACAGCAAGGCCATATATCCATTACAGCCATATTGCACAGTTTTATCTAGCCATTTTTCCTTCAATAGATGGTTTTCAAATGGTTTTCTTTGAGAACAAAGGATAAACAACCTCTGTGAGTAAGAGGAGTGCTCCCATTACTGGCAAGTTGAGCTACACAGGTTTCCTTTCCTTTCCTTCCTTCCTTCCCTCCCTCCCTCTTTCCTTCCTCTCTTTCCCTCTTTCTTTCTCTTTTTTCTCTTCCCTTCCCTTCCCTTCCCTTCCCTTCCCTTCCCTTCCCTTCCCTTCCCTTCCCTTCCCTTCCCTTCCCTTCCCTTCTCTCTTCCCTTCTCTCTTCCCTTCCCTTCCCTTCCCTTCCCTTCCCTTCCCTTCCCTTCCCTTCTCCTCTCTCTCTCCCTTCCTTCCTTTTCTTTCTTTTCTTTCCTTTCTTTCTCCCCCTCTTCCTTCTTTCCTTTCTTCCCTCCCTCCCTCCCATACTAGTGGGTGCTCTGCTCAAGGACTTAATAAGATTTATTGAGGTCTACAAGTTATCTTTCATTGACCAACAATGACTCTCGTGCTAAGTACTTGGTTGTCATTTGGGCCCTGATTGGTTCTGAGTCAATTCAGACTTCAATTATTTCTGTTTTGACCAGAAACTTTAAGGGTCTTACTCACTCAACATTTTTTCCCTCCATTTTTGGAAGTGTTCATACTTTTTTTCTTCTTTTTTGAAAGTAATCCTTCTTGGCCTCTTTGTCTCATCTCTCTCTTATCTAATCTTAGTGACTGAATAGGTGGAGCCTCAAAGTGTAGCTTAGGAAAAGAGCTAGCTTTTAAAAAGTCAAGGTGTCCCAATGTATTCAAGGCATCTCCATTTGTCCTAATTCATATCTGGTCGCTGGAACCAAGTAGTTGCAGAGCTGAAAGTGAAGCAGGTGACTTTGCACGGCAGCCCCTCACTTAAATCCATTTCATGTGCTTGTCATGGATGACCTCCCTGATATCATGGTCTTCTTGGAGAAGGGAGGTCAAACAACAGCAGTTAGTCTACTAACTTTTTTTTCAGAATGAAATTTACCTTCTGTTGTGCAATTTCCCATTTTCTATTTCCAATAGATCATTTCAATAATTCAGGGTTAAGTCTTCTTTTTCCAGAACGTGATATTCTCATTACTATTTTTCTTTTCTATTATAACTTCTGATCTCAGTGCTAACATGTTAATGGTCTGATTGTGCAGAGACATAGGGTTCACTGTCACATTAACAATAAGTCTTTCTGTGTCTGGTCCAATGGAATGAATCCTCTTCAAGGAGCAGTATGGTGTAGTGGCTAGGGTGTGACCCTAAGCCCAGAAGGACTGTTTTTCAAATGCATTCATTTTCCTTCATTCAAGTCCCCCTTCTTATACATACTGCACATGTGAATTGGCGTGCCACTCATCCCATCAGTGATTATACAAAGGGCAGAGAATGGCTAAGAATGGTATCCATTTTAGAAGAGTCAGTCTCTACTGTTGAGAGCACTAAATTTAGATTTTTGTCCAATGGCCTGGAAGAGGTGACATTCTTACTCTAAAGGAATATGGAAGAAGGAAGTTACATCTTCATAGAAGGGCTCACAGGTACTCCTTGGAGAATCAAGTAACTGACTTGGCAAAACAGATCTTATAATATGTCTCAAACCCACAGGAAATTTTATTTCATGAGACATGAAGTCATTGCCTATTGTGATCTAAATAATTAGTATTTTCACAAAAACAACTGCAGCAACACAACAGATTGGTCGCTGAGAATGAAGTAGTAATGAAAGTCTAGGTAGAACTTGATAATACTCTGTTTTGTGGCTTCTAGGCAAAGATGAGAAAAGATGATAAGAAGTCTGTGAAAAAAATTCAGGGGAAAGAAATAAAAGAGGCCAATAACTTGCCAATTCTGTACAACTTCTCACCTCTAAATCATGAGTGCATTCTTCAAGAAAAGAGCCAGAAGTTTCTATATAAGGCAAGCATCATATAAGCAGGATTTCAAAATAGCATTCACTAGTGGACCATGTTATGCAGTGAACTAAAAGAGAGAATAATATTGAGTGAATTTCCATCAATTGGAGAATGGCTTCATAAACTTTGCTATGTGTATATGATGGAACACTATTGTTCTGTTAAAAACCATGAGGGATGGGAATTCAGGGAAGCCTGGAAGGATTCGCATGAACTGATGCTGAGCGAGATGAGCAGAACCAGAAGAACATTGTGCACCCTAACAGCAACATGGGGGTGATGATCAATATTGATGGACTCACTCATTTTATCAGTGCAACAATTAGGCACAATTTGAGGGTATATGTGATGGAGAATACCATTTGTATCCAGAGAAAGAATTGTGGAGTTTGAACAAAGACCAAAGACTTTTACCATTCATTTACGAAAAAAAAAAACATTCTCTTATTATGTAGTTTTTCTATCTCTTACTATGTAATTTTGCTATCTCTTATACTTTATTTTTCTTCCTTAAGGATGTGATTTCTCTCTCATAACTTTCAACTTAGATCAGTGTATACCATGGAAACATTGTAAAGACTAAGAGACTGCCTTCTGTGGGGGGTAGGGGAGGGAAGCAATATTAGGGGGAAAATTGTAAAATTCAAAATAAATAAAATGTTTATTTTATAACCAAAAAAGAGAGAAAGCCTGTAATATTTCATTTTACTTATTTTTTATTAATTTGGGGGCTTTTTCATGGCAATTGAGTTAAATGGACTTGGCCAAGGTCACACAGCTAGGTAATTATTAGATGTCTGAGTCTGCAACTGAATTAAGGGCCTCCTGAATCCAGGGCTGTTGCCTTATCCACTGTGCCAACTAGCTGGCTGCCTCTATTTTTTATAAATTTTGTTTTTTATAATTTTTTATATTTTTTATTTTTATTTTTTGCCAGGAAATAGGGTGAAGTGGCTTGCCTAAGACCACACAGCTGGGTAATTATTAAGTGTACGAGGATGGATTTGAACTCAGGTACTCCTGACTCCAGGGCTGGTGCTCTGGCCACTGTGCCCCCTATTCACTCCAGGACTTTTTATTTTTATTTATTTTTTATTTACTTTTTTATTAATGTTGAAATAGCTTTTGACTCAACAGGCTCAATAGTGATGGGTCCTATCCATATATTAAGCTCATTAAAGAATTCTTGGGATGTACAATTAAAGAAATAAACCTGTTAATAATAAACTTCATATGAAATATATGGCACAGAAATAGATGGTCACCAAAAATATTTGCCACTATGATGGAAGAAGGTCAATCATAAATTTAGGTCAAAAGGAAGTTTCATTAAAGTCTGATGTTCTCCTAGATGGTCCTCTTTGTGATTGAAAATGTATTAGTGGCATCAAGCTCCAACATATTGCAGTGCCTCCTGAAAGAGCACTGCTATCAAGTCAATGGTATTTCTTCTAACCATGCACACAAATAAATCAGAACAGATGAAGACTATTGCCTCAATTTCACTCTCCATCTGAATGACCACCTCAGAGATTATCCAACAGTGTATGTATGTATGGACAGCTAGGTGGTGAAATAGATAAGTGCCAGGCCTAGTTTTAGGAACCTGGGTTCAAATGTAGCCTCAGAAACTCACTAGCTGAGTGATGCTGAGCAATTCACTTAACCTTGTTGGCCTCAGTTTCCTCATCTGTAAAATGAACTGAAGAAGGAAATGGCATATTTCTTTGCCAAAAAAAAAATTCAAATGGAGTCACTGAGACATGACTAAAACAACTAAATACAAACAGATGGATGTGTACACACACACATATACTGTTGGTCTAGTGCATATTTACATATGTATATATGGTCTAGTGCATATTTACATATACACATATGGTCTAGGGCATATTTACACACATGCATATATATATATATATATATATATGAAAGAGAGAGAGTCAGAGTCTGATGCATATTTATGCACATATACATGGTCTGGTGCATATTTACACACAAACACACATATATATATACTTGTTTGTGTGTGTATTTATGTGTATGAGAAGCTGGAGAATGTCTTAAGCTAATAAATCTGTAATCAGCCTTTCTGACTCATTGAAAGCTTGCTTCTGTTCTACTTAATAAGTAGTAGCATGAGCTCTGGTGCACCAAGCCCCCAATGGGTCCCCCTGTAGAAGTTGGTAGTTTTGAACATTTTTAGATCAGAGGCCATCCTTTTCATACTTCAAAATATTGAGTGCTTTGGAAGGAAGGTACCATAAATCCTTAAGAGGCCTGGTCTGTAGGGAGAATGGAAGTTGTAGTAGGTCCTTAGAGTGAAAGAATTGTGTCCCTGAAGCCATTTGTGAAGGCCTTCTCTCTCTCTCCAAATCCTCCCTGTAGACCTACTTTTCTTCTTCTTTCTTCTTTTTCTTCTCCAGGCTCTTTGCCTATCTGGACCAATCGAGCCTTGCTCAATCCCCACTGCCCCTCCCCAGTTGTTTGAAGGTCTGAAAAGTATATTGACTTTTAGTGTAGATGATTATATTTCCCATGCTGTGTCTATATGAAGTAGTGTTAGCTGACATTTGTGTACTACTTGCAGATTTACAAAGCACCTGGCATACATTATCTCAGTTGTGTTTCACAACAGCCTAGTGAGGGGGCCGGAAGAGCGTGGGAAGAAGTTGAAACAATAGTCTAGAATCTTCTCCAAACTCATAAAAGTGTGATTGATAGACTCGTTTTTAAATAGGCATTCTAATTTCTATTTTCTACATCAGAAAGCGGAGGTTCAGAGATCCATGCCTAAAAGACTAGATTAGGATTACATAACTTCTAAAAGAACTGGTTGACAGTTGAACTAGGGTCTCTTCTGGTATTCCAGTCACAATAATAAGCCATCTTCCAATGACTCCCTTTCAGGATAGGCCAGAGACTATCCGTACCAAGTAATTCTCCAGAAAGGGCCATTTGAACTTAATCTGTTTCAAGGGTGTGTTTTTTTCTTATTTTTCAATGTAAATATTAAACATAGAGAAACTTCGGTGAGAGCTGGATCCCTCCAGACCCTAGCTCTTTGCCTTGACTTGAGTCTACTTCCTTCAGATCTCCCTCCCAAATTCTCTACCTCTCTTCTCCCAGTTTCATTTGCTTCCCACCCCCCATCCAAAAATCTGAAACAAGACTCATTGCCCACCTTAGACCAGTGTCTCCTTAAGTATCAGCAGACTGATTTAAGGAAGACCAACTCTCTTGATTATCAAATAGAGTTCTGCTCCATGTTTCTCTGATGCTTATGAAATTCACTTCAGTGTAATAACGCTAAAATATCCAGATCTCTAAAACACTCATATGGCAGTTGCTATAGCTAGTGAGCAAAATAAGTAAACATGAGTATATTTAAAGGGAAAGAGAAGTGCCAGATATTTATGTGCTTTTATCTGAAAAATTGATGGCTGAGGATAAAAATTAGCATAAATCTCATTAATGTATAGTCTGATTGTTCAAACTAGCAGATATTATGCTATAGTTAATTGTGTTAACAATTAAGACAAAGGAATTCCTTGTGAATTTCAATGTCAGCCTTTGAAATAATCATCTCAAACATGGGGAATGAAATGAATAATTGTATTTAAAAAGCATTTGTCCTTTGACCTTCCTTGTATTTAACTTCAGAAACGCTTATTAAAACAAAGTTCTGTTCAGCACATTTTCAGCTTTAAATAATTACACCCCCCAGTGTGCATTTCTGTAAAACATCAGCAGCTGACTTTAGAATTTCATAAAACATTTATATTAGATTATACAATTGCTCTTATATCTCAAGTACAAACTTTGTTTGCTAGGAGACAGAATTAAGGAATTCTTAGGCCCTCGATACTCACTGTTCATTGTCACCTTCTTGGAGAAACCAGCGCTTCTGGAATGATTTGGGGACTTAAAACTAATGATGGTAATGTCTTAAACTTGCCAGAGGAAATCAATATGGTCTTTGATTGTTATTCTCGGGTGTTACTTGTTCAGGACTAGTTCTGATAGTGACAAAGTAAGATTCTCCTCCCTGCAGTGTCAGCTCAAAAATACTATTAGAACAAATATTACTAAATTAGACATTGACAAGGCTATAAAAATCTTGTTGTCATGGGCTACACTGCCAAGGTAGGACTTATCGACATAAATATATAAAAAGGTTTTAGTTCTCTTGTCAAGTCTTTCATTAATGTATCTAAATACCCATTTCATACAAATAAACCCCAGTGCCTCCTACCAAACAGGAGTCAGAGGTGCATGTGAAATGGATTTCGTGTAAGTCAATACCATCCCTTGGTACATTCAATATGCATTTTCATAGTCTAGACAAAATTCACAAATGTTTGGCCATTGATGGTAAAATCATCCCATAAGAAATAAAGGAATAATAAGATGGCACAGTAAAATTCAAATCACAACTAGTCCATGAAATTGACCTTTATCCTCCATCCCCACAAGATATCTTGTCGAAACTGCTTACAGTATTCACCCTGGATTGGGAGCCTGATGTTCAACAACTCAACTTGGCCATTTTCTACATGTGTGACCTTGAACAAGTCATTTCTTATATCCAGGCCTCAGTTTTCTCCTCTATAAAATGAGGGGTTTGGATCAGTTGACTTAAAAAGTTCTAAGTTCTAAATCTATAATGGTCCTATTAAGTGTGCCCGTATCGGCTATATGTATAATCATATGAGTTTGTCTAAATGCAGGTCATGAGCGGCATGAATACATATATTTGTAATCTAAACAATTTATCTCCAAGAGAAACTTGATTCCTACTTAGGGAGACCAGGAGATTGGGCCTCTAAGCTGGCTCCTCTGCTCTCCTGGGTAGAGTTACCAGGTTGCTATTACATTATCTATATATATTATACCATATATGTCACCTGAAAAATTTTGTTAGACTAATAAAAATGTTTTTAGATTCAGTCTCCTTTCCTAGTTATTATCCCTGCAAGAGAAAAAAGGACCTAAAGTTTATATCCAAAGAATTCATTACTTCCACTGGATGTTAATTGCACCATAGATAGTGAAATATTGAACATCAAATAAATCCATTTATCAAACAGAAACCAGATGTTCTACTGATCAGGATATACTAGAAAAGAGAGAGAGAATATATAGAAAAGTCAGTATCTCAACATGTCCTTCTCTCCTCTCTCTTTTCTTCCTCTCCCTTTCTTCCACTCCTTCTAAGAAGGTCTAGAATCACATATGCTCTCTCTAAAAGCATGAAGAAAGCCATCTCTGAAGATCTCCAAACACATCTGCCCCCAAAGCTGGTCATGCTGGGTTCAGTAGTCATGGCCTCTATGCCAGGGGGAAGAGTCTTATGCATACATACCACATTTGAACCCTTCATTACACACTTAGGATTCCTGGCCAGATAGATGAAACTCCATAGGGAAAGGATGGCTGGCTTTTTTTCTTTGTCTGCCCACCTGTTAGCTCAACCCAGTAGGTGCTTAACAAAGGGATCTTGGATTGAATCAGATTGTCTCTGATATTCTTAGGCAGGATAATTCTTGTGCTGTATCATCATTCATTGCATAATCCCAAATTGGCTAGAATTCAATTGTACCTTTATTGAGAATTTTTTAAGTATTGAATATCTAGAAAATTTCCCTCATTTTCCTTGGGCTCATTCTAGAATTTGCTACAAATTCACACAAAGAATCAGTTTCTTGTACAGTTGCAGCACCAGTCCTGCCACAGAATTGGGGGGTGTGGCTTGTTTCTCTTGACCAACTTTGCAGAGGTGAAAAGTAGATGCTCCATGCGTTAGTCTGATGGACAAGCCAATGAGATCTGAAGTTCAAATTTAAAGGTAACAAGAGAGACCACATGAGAGATTTACTGTTATAGAGTAGAAAAAAGCTTTACCAAAAGGAAAATAGAGAAACAGATGCCAACCAACAGCCCTGTGAGCATTGGGCCAGGCTCACTTGCAGGCCCTGGAGCAGTGCTCTAAACAGCCGTATGTCTCCCTGAGGCCTCAAAATTCCCCATTGCAGGAGATATATGAAACCTCATCAGCACACAACTGAAAGTACTTCATAGATCTCAGGACTATTATACCATGCTAACAACCCCAAATCCCAGAGATTTTTATAAGCCTTAAGAGTTAAATGAGAAAGAACTGGTAGCTGGAATGTCTGTTGAGAGTTCCCACAGGGGAGAAGAGTACAAGTAAGCCTGAGACCCATAATTTGGTTGTTTGTAGACTGAATCTCTGGTAGCCCTTGCCCAAGACACCTCTCAAAAGGAGAAGTATTGAGTGGGAAGATGAGAAAGGTAAGCAGAATAACAAAATTCAAGGTATGAGTCTGAGAATAACACACAGACAGTAAATCAAGTCAGTGTAGAACTGGGGCCTTTTAAGCTGGTTCACAGACCTATAGTATTACCACTATCTACCATACTCTATTAAAAAGGAAACGTTTTTGAAAAAGGTGAACTCACTACTAAGGAGGAGAAAATTAAAGTAACAGTGCAGAATTATTTTCCCCAACTGCTTGCTAATTTGATAATCTAAGTGAAATGGATGAATATTTACAAAAATATAAATTGCCCAGGTTAAATGAAGAGGAAATTGAATAACTAAATAACCCTATCTCAGAAAAAAGAATTTTAACAAGCCATTATTGCACTCCCTAAGAAAAAAATCTCCAGGGCCAGATGGATTCACAAGTGAATTCTATCAAACATTTAAGGAACAGTTGGTTCCAATTCTATATAAACTCTTTGGCAAAATAGGTGAGCACAGAACTTTGCCTAATTCTTTCTATGACACAAATATGGTGCTGATGCATAAACTAGGAAGAGTCAAAGCAAAGAAAGAAAATTATAGACCTATCTCCCTAATGAATATAGATACAAAAATCTTAAAGTGATTACAGCAAGTTATCCCTGGGATAGTACATTATGACCAAGCAGGATTTATCCCAGGAATGCATGGTTGGTTAAATATTAGGAAAACTGTTTGATTTGTTATTGATATAGTAAAACTATCAGAAATCATATTATATCAATAGATGCTGAAAAAGCCTTTGACAAAATACAGCACCCATTCCTATTAAAAACAGTAGAGACTGTAGGAATAAATGGATTGTTCCATAGAATGATAAGCTGTATCTATCTGAAACAATCAACAAGCATTATATAAGCCAGAGGCATTCCCAATAAGATCAGGGGTGAAACAAGGATGCCCATTATCACCACTACTATTCAATATCGTATTAGAAATGTTAGCTTCAACAATAAGAGAAGAAAAAGAAATTGAAGGAATGAGAATTGGGAAGGAAGAGACAAAACTCTTGCTCTTTGCAGATGATGTGATGGTATTCCTAGAGAATCCTAAAAAAAATTTAAAAAAAAAACTACCAGAAGCAATTACCAACTTTAGCAAAGTTGCAGAATATAAAAGAAACCCTCATAAATCCTCACAATTTCTATATAGTAATAGCAAAATACAGCAGCAAGAGTTAGAAAGAGAAATTCCATTCAAAATAACATCAGACAATATAAAATACTTGGGAGTCTACCTGCCAAAGCAGACTCAGGAACTCTATGGAAACAACTACAAAACACTTCTCACACAAATAAAATTAGATTTAAAAATTGGACAAATATTAACTTCATGGATAGACCGAGGTAATATAGTAAAATGAAAATTCTACGTAGCTTAAACTATTTATTTAGTGCCCTAATAATCAAAATTCCAAAAAAACCTACTTTAATGAGTTAGAAAAAAAATTGTAAGTAAATTCATATGGAGAAAAAGTCCAGAATTTCCAGGAATTTAATGAAAAAAAGTGCAAAATAAGGTGGCGTAGCCCTATGAGATCTAAAAATTATAAGACATCAGTCATCAAAACTGTGTGGTATAGGGGCAGCTAAGGTGGAGCAGTGGATAAAGCACCGGCCCTGGAGTCAGGAGTACCTGGGTTCAAATCCGGTCTCAGACACTTAATAATTACCTAGCTGTGTGGCTCTGGGCAAGCCACTTAACCCCATTTGCCTTGCAAAACCCTAAAAAAAACTGTGTGGTATTGACTAAGAAATAGAGTGGCGGACCAGTGGAATAGACTAGGTGCAATAGCAGGAAATGATTATAGTAATCTGCTGTTTGATAAACCAATAGAGTCCAACTTTGGGGATAAAAACTCTCTCTTCAATAAAAAGTTTTGGGAAAATTGGAAGTTGGTAAAGCAGAAACTTGGATCAGACCAACTTCTCACACCTTATACCAAGATAAGATCAAAATGGATACAGGATTTAGACATAAAAGAATATTATAAGCAAACTAGGAGATCAAGTAATTGTTTACCTGTGAGATCTACGAAAAGGGAAGCAGTTTATGGCCAAGGAAGAGATGGAGAACATCATTAAAAACAAACTAGATAATTTTGATTTCATTAAATTAAAAACCTTTTGGGGTGGCTAGTTGGTGCACTGGATAGAGCACTGGCCCTGGAGTCAGGAGGACCTGAGTTCAAATGTGGCCTCAGACACTTAATAATTACCTAGCTGTGTGACCTTGGGCAAGCCACTTAACCCCATTGCCTCGCAGAAACCTAAAAAAGAACCCTTTTGTACAGACAAAACCACCGTAACCAAGATCTAAAGAAATGTACTAAATTGGGAAACAATTACTACTAGTATTTCTGACAAAGGACTCGTTTATAAAGTATACAGAGAACTGAGTCATATTTTTTTTAAAAAACAAGCCATTCCCCAATTGACAAATGGTCAAAGGATATGCAAAGGCAATTTACAGCTGAGGAAATCAAAGCGATCCATAGTCATATAAAAATTGCTCTAAATCACTAATTATTAGAGAAATGCAAATTAAAGCATCTCTGAGGTACCACCTCACACCTCTCAGACTGGCCAATATGATCAGAAAGAACAATGATCAAGGTTGGAAGGGATGTAGGAAATCTGGGAAACTAATAAATACTTTGTTGGTGCAGCTGTGAACTCATCCAACCAAAGCAATTTGGAATTATGCTCAAAGGGAAACAAAAATGTGCATCCCCATTGATCCAGCAATACCACTTCTGGGTCTATACCCCGAAGAGATGATGAAAAAGGGTAAAAACATCACCTATACAAAAATATTGACAGCAGTGAGATGAGTAGAACCAGAAGAACATTGTACAACCTCACAGCAACATGGGGGTGATGATCAACCTTGATGGAGTTGCTCATTCCATCAGTGCAACAAGCAGGGACAATTTGGGGGTATCTGTGCTGTAGAATGCCATCTGTATCCAGGAAAGAATTGTGGAGTTTGAACAAAGACCAAAGACTATTACCTTCACTTTAGGGAAAAAAAAAAACTATTATCCAATTTTGCTCTCTTATACTTGATCCTTCTTCCTTAAGGATATGATTTCTCTCTTATCACCCTCAACTGAGATCAATATATACCATGGAAACAATGTAAACACTAACAGAATGCCTTCTGTGGGGGAGGGAAGCAAGAATGGGGGGGGGGAATTGTAAAATTCAAAATAAATAAAATGTTTCTTAAAAATATTCACAGCAGCTCTATTGGTGATAGCAAAGAATTGGAAATTGAGTGAATGTCCATCAATTGGGAAATGGATGAACAAATTCTGGTCTATATAAGTTATGGAACACTATTGTTCTGTTAGAAACCAGGAGGGCTGGGATTTCAGAGAAGCCTGGAAGGATTTGCATGAACTGATACTGAGTAAGATGAGCAGAACCAGAAGAACATTGTACACCCTAAAAGCAACATGGGGGTGATGATCAATTATAATGGACTTGCTCATACCAACAGGGCAACAGTTAGCACAATTTAGGGGTTTCTGCGATGGAGAATACCATCTCTATCCAGAGAACAAATTATGGAGTTTAAAAAAGACCAAAGACTATTACTTTTAATTTTCAAAAAGCCATTATTTTATTATATAATCTTGCTATCTCTTATATTTTATTTTTTTTCCTTAAGGATATGATTTCTCTCTCAGCACATTCAATTTAGATCAGTGCATAGCATGGAAACAATGTAAAGACTAACAGACTGCCTCCTGTGAGCAGTGGAGGGAGGGAAGCAAGATTTAGGGAAAAATTGTAAAATTCAAAAAATAAATAAATTTATTTTAAACATTAAAAAAGGAACCTTTTTTATTTCCAAAGTCAAGAAGCACAAGACCATCATGCTTATTTTCCCCCAAAATTACCTGTAGTTGGTACAGCTAGGTAGTACAGTGGATAGAGCATTTGCCCTGAAGTCAGGAGAACCTGAGTTCAAATTTGGCCTCAGACACTTAATAAAGGCATAGCTGTGTGACCTTGGGCAAGTCATTTAATCCCATTGCCTTAAATAAAAATTTTTTAAAATTACCTGCAGTATTGTCATAATATGGTATTTAAAACTGTGGCAGTCTTTTAAGTACAGTCCCTGTGTACCTCCCCGGGCCATCTTCAGCACAAAAGGAATGTGGTAGCTTGTGGATTGGACACTTTGGCTAAGCTGGAAGTGAATCATGTGGGCTTTCCTTCCAGCATCTATGTCTTACTCTCTCTCTCCTTCTAATGAAGGCACAGTTTAAAAAATAAAAGCAGAATTAAAGGACTTGATTAATGTGCTCAGCTGTGGGCTTGCCCCAAAACAGCACCATATTCTCCATTTTCCCAGCCACTTTTCCACAATCCATCTTCAAGGAGAAAGAAATGACTGATTCACCTTGTCCTGTTGAGAAATGCCATTGATTGAGTCACATAATGTATGTAAAGCATTTTGTAATCCTAAGTGTTATAGAAACATCCGACATTATCATTGGGTTTTCTATAATCATGCAATCCTGTTATCTTGCAAATGACTTAATGCTAGTTCATATCATACTGTGTATGGTATGACAAATTGCTAGTACCCAGGTCTCTCAAATCCCAGGGACATGAAATTGACTTCATGATCCCAAGATAAGAGCTATTTCACTCTCCAAACCAAAGAACCTCTACTTGAGGACTGTGTTCTTGGTTTTAATTCAGTTTGGCAGTCTCATTTCTTCACCTTGACAATCCTTTCATCTTAATTGACTTTGTAGGTCAACTCACTGCAGAGCTCACCCACCCACCTACTGGCTCCTCTTCCTTTTGGCCTGCCTTGTTTATTCCTCACTCAGTCACTCATTCATTCACACCTGTTGGGAGCATTGGTACTAGGAACACTCACCAGCACCAGAGCTCAGGCTAACCTCAGCTCCCAGGATCTGACTGATGATCCATACTCTAAGGAAGCCAAAACTCCTAATAAAATGTGACCTTAATGAGAGATTTGTGCACATCTTACAATGCAGTAGCGCAATCTGCCAATTAGTTCAGGAGAACAAGAGTCAGCTTTTGGAATTTATTGTTGAGCCAGGAAGAAGTGAGGCTGCTTTTAGTTCTTATTAAAGAGAGTTTCTGATCTTGATCTGATGATATTTTCAGCTTTCCCAGGAGCCGTCCTATCTCTTTGGCCATGTTTATTGCCTTGGGGTGCTCTTGGCCATTGCTGCTTATCTCTGCTAAATAAAGCAACTGTCCAGGTATCCATTAATTCTGGAGTGCCCTCTCGGAGCTTACTATCCTAACTCCCACTCACATTGACAGATTGGGTCACCATGTTATTACTATTATCCTTAGGGTTTTATGGATGACCCTGAAGAAAATTGAAGTATCTGAGTCTCCATTCAGTGTTCTTTCCATTATCAATCAGGCAGTTGGCAACAGTGAGTTTTTAGAAAAGGGTTTGTTAAGAAAGCACAGAAAGAACAGTAATTACAAAACAATGACCTATTGGGGTGCTCTTTTCTCTTGAAAACCCAAGGTGTCTAGAAAGAGTGGGCTAAAACTTGAAGTATAAGGGTAGGAGAGATGGGGCTAAGAGGTTTCCCCAGTAGTCCTAAACCTGGAGTCTCTCCCTTTGTGAAGTCATCATCAAGTTTCCCCCCTCTGCATAAATTCCTTGCAAGATTTTGAGGATCAGTGCCTCCTAAAGGCTTACTGTTTTCTCCATCACAAGAAGTCTCAAAACCTGAAGCTGTCACCATCCTCAGGTGACTTTTTCTACCTCAGTTTGTAGACATTTTATCTGTCTTTGGCTAATACCATTCCAGCAAACTTCCTGGCAAGACAGTTGACAAACCTTCTGGTCACCTAGGATTTGGAATATCCATTAAGATCAAGAAAACACACACACACACACACACACACACACAAACACACACACACACACACACCAGGTGCTGTGTGTTCATGGATACATGGCAAGTTGAACAATAAGATAGCCACCCTTCTCCCAACCTGACAACTTGAAGCAGTTCCACCATTACTTAAGGTAAAGTGTAAAAGGCTCCACAGCTCCTGCATCCTCAGTCATTATGATTTCATAGCCAGCCAGAAGAACCTTTGCTTCTTTATACTGGCCCCTTAGTGACCTTAAGGAAGACTGGAGGCTGGTGGAGATTAACTTCTTTCTCTTGAACCTGAAACAAGATAGGCAATCATTTTATCTTCCCCAAGAACAACCACTCTATTGACCATTTCCCCATCCCATTATGTTCTGCTCCTATCCCAGATATCGGTTTGTCTAACCCTATGTTGCCATGTTCAAATGGAAAGAAATCAGGAAAGTATCTCTCTCTTGACATAATTGCTGTTCTTTCCCCTACATAGCATGTGAGATGATACCATCTTGTACCATATTCCTCTTAAGACTGCCTGAGGCAGGAGATAAAGGAAGTTATTTGCTATGGGATCTAGGAGAACTTAGTTGCTAGGAAGAATAAAATGAGAACAGTGAATACAGATTACGTAAAAAACACTAAATAAAAGTCAGAATTCAGATTATTATAAGGATCCATCTTGAGTCTCCCCAACTGGCAATGAAATGTATATCCCTCCTTTCAGTAGAGCTGATAGACTAGGGGTGCGTAATGCTGCATCCTTTCAGACTTGCTGAAGATGTTGATATGTTTTGTTTAACTGCTACTCTTTGTTATGACAGAGAGTTCTCCTGGGAGGGAATTCATTTATCATTGTCAGTGACTTTTTTTTAAAGATAAAATAAAATATTCAAAATAAAAATAACAGGATGAAAGTGTTAGGATAGGAGACATAGAGGCAAGTCCCACTTAACTAAAGCTAGGTAGCCAGAACTCCTTTCCCCATAAACTCTCTACAAACTCTAATGAGTCTTTTCTTGGCTTTGGGCCTGTTTGCTCATTTGTAAAATGCTCAATGACTTCTGAGGTCCATTCTAACTGTCAATCTTTGATCCTTTTTACACCGCAAGAGATTCATTTAATCCCTCTGTTGTGAGCTAGTTGTTCAGTCTAAGCAAGTTTTTTTGTTGTTTTAAATGGGAAATTCATTGATATAGTACCAGACAGATATGGGAGATGATCTTGAAACTTGGTTCTCTGATTTCAAGGAATTCAGAAACTAAATTTTCCTGCTGTTGATATTGGCAAGAAATTATATCCCTCCCATAGGAGAAAACTCAAAGTGTTTCCTTGTTGTTCTATCTTAATGTATAGAAGGCTGTCCTCAGTATCTGATTTGGAGTAACTGAGAACATTGCTTAAGATATGCTGGTTGCTGTTTGGATTTGCATATCTTGTTCTTGCCTCTCTCTCTTGAAGGCAGAGATAGACCATGTTCATGTAGGTCATAATGTGAGAATTCTCCAATTGGAATGGAAATTCCCATAGAAATGACATCAGCTTAGAGGAGAGAAGAGTTGTGATGAGTTGGAATGAGAAGGATAAACTCCTCATGTGATTAGCTTCTAGCTGCAAATGTCATGCAAAGGACAGAGATTAGGGTAGTCTAGTGCATTAGAGCAGGGTCTTTCAAAACTGGGCTACTCTTGAAAGCATGGCCAGCGGTCTTTAGAAGGGAATAGGATTGAGTTTAAAAGGAGCTGAACAGGGAAGATTGCAGGTGTAATGGGTGACTTTTTATCAAGAGCCTGTGTTCCAACCAGCAACATACCTGACATTTGTGTAGACCTAAGTAGTATTTAGTTCAGTAAACCTTTTGCATCCATATTCTGTAGTTGCTTAAATTCAGAAAAATGTATTGTCCAACTCTGAATAATTCATGGTTGCAAAATGACAGAGAAGCAAACTGTGACAAGTCCTGGAAGCTACCTACATAAATCACCAGCTGATGTTTGTTCATTCAGAGGCGTATACACGCAACTGGCTCATGGGTGGATGCCCTCCTCCGTACCCATACCTTTTCTCTCATTTGTGCTTCAATAGGCTTGCCCTGTCCATAATGCTGTCCAGATTCCAGATGACCCCACTGATAATTTGGTCACCTTCTGCATTTGTGGCAGAAAAGACAAATGTGTGGCCAGCAGCCCTTTCCCTCCCACCCTGGAGGGAACACTGATATTTTGTTTGTGACTTTGGTTGCTGGCCGCCACACCTGCTGTTCTTTGGAGCTCTATATGAAATAGTGCATTGTAGTGAAGAGATGGCCAGGCTTGGAATCAGAATGTGGTAACTAGGTTCAGATTTTGTCTCTGACATACACTGGTAGTGTGACCCTAGTAAGTCACCGTCTCTAAGCCTCAACTTTCTCATCTATAAAATGGAAATAGTACCACCAATAATATCTGTCTTGTATGGTAGTTGTAAAGCTCAGAGGAGAGAATATATTTAAAGCATTGTATAAATCTCAGTACAAGCAACTGAGTGGATCAGTGGATAAAGTGTTGGGTCTGTATGCCTTGAGGAAATTACTTAACCTCAATTTACTTTAGTCTACAGGAGAAGGAAATGTCAAAGCACTCCAATACTTTTGCCAAGAAAGCCCCAAAAGGGGGGGGGGTCACAAAAGTTGAACATGACTCCCCAACATCAATCTCAGTATCACCTGGACCTCCTTTACTTTTGGACACCTTCACTTGGAAAGAACACCTCCCTCTCCCTCTCTGGTAGTGGCTAGCAATCCACAGTCATCTGTGTAACTCACTGCTACTTGCCTGAATCCTTAGTTTTGTTGTTACCTTTGCTACACTTAAGATGTCCATAGGTAACCATAGCAGACATATACCTGCATAGGTGGATCTGGAGACAGTAACCATTTTTCTACCCTTCATTTCCCCTCTGAAAAAAAAAAAAACATGCCTGCTTTGGCATAGCATATTTTATTTCTAGTTACTCTTTCAGAGTTAAGGCAAATATTAAATTATATTATTGAGTAAGAGAGTAAAAAGCCCTCAGTCATTTAAAACCAACTATACCTTAGCTTGAATTAATTTCCTAGATAGCACTTGCTTAGACTGAGGTGGGTAAGTTCAAATGTGGGGCAAGGGGAGAACTATCCAGGCCATTAGGCCCTTGGGGAGCACAAGGCAATGGGAAATGCTCAGGAAGCATGGGAGGCCACTAGGGAAAGACAAGTATGGTAGGGTATAAGATGGAGGAAGGAACCCAGATGGGAGGACTCATGTGGCATGCTTGTCCAGGTCGACTCGGAACTTGTCGGTTATTTTGTCACAAGGCTCCCATTATCATCTAGTTTCAGGTGGCTTGCCTAGGGGAATATGACTGTGATGAGAATTCATTGCATTCTGGGAGACTCATGACATCCTGCTGCCTCTGTGTTTCTGTTTCATGGTAGGGCAAGAATGACTCATGGGTGATTTTGATGAAGCTATTTATCTGGAGCCATTACAATCTGTGCACATATAATTGAGGCCCTGTATAAAGGAAGGTGATGCTACTTGATCCATCATAGCTCACAAAAAGAACTAAGTGTTCTAATGTCGAAATGACATTCATGGTACAAAGACAAGGAGCTCTAAGTGAGACTTCTGGAAAAAATTTCTTTCAATAACAAAGTATTTCTTTCCAAATGTGTCATAAAGAAGTATTCAGACCTGGATTCCCTTTCAGGCCAGATTTTCATCCTCTGTAACTTTCTAGATAAATTTCTCTGCTTCTAGTGCTGAGCCTCTATTAGCACATACTCTACATGGGGACTCAATGGGACCCAAAGGCATCGCCAAATGATGGCCTTGCTACTGTTAAACAGTTCAAAGAGGAAAATGTAATTTGCTCATCTGGGCAAGTTACTATGATTCCTTCTCTGGAGGCCTACCTTATTTCCTTTTTTGGGATGCCCAGTCTCTGGACCAGCTCGCCTGGTGTGAGGTTGCTGTAACTTGGGCAAGGCATGCCTGTTTGCATCATTCTGCCACAAACTCCGGGAAGGAAGAGGATGGAGGCTGTCAAGCAGTCTGCCAATAAGAGAACTCCCCAGCACCCACCATCCCCAGACTCCCAAGGAAATTTGGAGATCAATCTTTCCTCCATGACATGTGTTATATTCAACTAGATGCTTGCCAGATGCGAAAGAGCAAGTAACAACAACTTCCCCCATGGCTAATAGTGGAAATGGCCAATTAGAAATAATGCTTCCTGATGACTGTCTCAAACCGAACTGGATTAATTCACGAAGTACTTGGGGCTTTATGAAAAGGCAACCCATAAATGATGCTAGTGACAGACCTCTCCAAAACTTCCCTCCTAAACTGCTCTGTAAGAGGTTTTTTATTTCAACTTTCTCCAGGACCACGTGAAACTACATATGGGATTACTTTGGCCTTAGGCCATGCCAGCTTTAAGGAATGCTTCTATTGAATTATTAAGTATACCTTGGGTAGACTGAGTCCATGTTTGGCTATGCCCTGAGTTCCTCCTTTGGGACTGCGACCAAACTAAGAGGGCTCCCAGGATCTTTTTTAGAAAGAGCAGTTCATTTTAAGGAGGGGGGGGAGTGACCTCCAAACATATGACATTTCCGTTTGGTTAAACTGTGACCCTTATCTCTTTTAAAATCCTTTTTCAAACTTTTGATCTCTGTGAGGAACACCCTTCCCTTCACATAATCTCTCTTCTAGCAAAACCAGCTGGTCCCTCCTCCACTTTGTATTTCATCTCCTACCTGTGTACCTTTGCACAGACTGTCTCACATGTCTGAAGCATATTTCTTACACACACACACACTGTTTCAAAGTCTGGGAAGAATGGGAATGGGAAATTTGTTATGGAGTGCCTTGTTATGGAAAGCCTTTTCTGACTTTCCCTCATGTTGGTGTTTCCTTCCTCCTTAAAGTATTTTACCTGTGTAAATATTGTATGCCCATCCCCCAGCAAAATCTGCTTCTGGAGACTGTTATTCACTTGGTCTTTATAGTTTGAGGACCTGATACAGTATTAGAATGGTTTGTCACTTCCTTTGGTAACTCATTTTACAGATGAGAAAACTGAGGCCAACTGCATTAAATGACTTGCCCAGTCGCACAATTAGGAAATTTCTGCAGGTGGTTTTGTTCTCAGGAAGAGGAGTCTTTCTGATTCTCGACCTGGCTCTCTATCTGTTGCTGCTGCACAGCGGCTAGAGCACCAGTCCTGCATCAGAGGGCCTGAGTTCAAATGTGATCACAGACACTTGGCAATAACTAGCTGTGTGACCTTGGACAAGTAACTTAACCCTGATTGCCTCACCTCCAGGGCTATCTCCAGTTGTCATGATTCATATTTGACCACTAGACCCAGATGACTGGTGGAGAAAGTGAGGCTGGGGACTTTGTATAGCTCCCCCTCACTCAAATACAGTTCATGTGCTTGTCATGACATTACCCCCCCCACCCCGATGTCAGAGTCTTCTTTGAAAGTGAAGGACAAACAACACAGTGGTTTGCACATAGTATAGGCAACTAATATACTGTTTAAAGAGTCATTGAGTTAGATCAGATTAGGACAAATCAAGGTGAAATCCATCTGGCTATTGCAGAATTTTGGTTATAATTATAATGAATCTTTAGACATGTCAGCTTTAGGAGACAAAAAAAAATGATGCCAACAACAGGCAAATCCTAGCATTAGTTGTTTTTTCTCATGATGTCTGGGCAATAACCTATCCGTGTTCTCACCCAGACTCAATTGTACCCAAGATTATGCTGTGTTTTTAAGATGGCTGACCAGTAGAAAGGGTGCTACCTACCCTCCTCGCCATGTTGGAAGCTGAATCTAGGAGCCTAACATTGTTTATACATTGGTTAATCAATTTGACATTGGGCAAAGAATTTGAAAAGAATGGAAACCAGCCATGAATGACATGGAAACTCACATGTGTCAACCACAGAGAATGCCATGGACTAAGATGGTACATGGATCATTTTTTTATTCTCTGCTTAAGCTTTATGATCAGATGTTTCTCTCATCTTGCTTCTTGACTTTTGCTGCTTGAAACATCCCACACATTCTTCATTTATTTAGCATTGTTATGCAGGGATAGATTACTAACTATTGGACTTTCTTATATAAAAGATCCAGATATTAATTTTGTATGTATGATTGCCTGACAGACAATATTCTTATCTAACTTCCAGCAACAGCTCAAGTGATTTCATGGGCACTTGGCACATGACGTAGAAAACTACCCAGAAAACTTCTCCACCTCCCCTATCCACCCACCACATTAATTTAACAGTAGATGATTACTATGGTTACAATTAAGGCTTGGATTATCTTGCCAACAGTGCAGATGATTGGAGATCGAAGGAAGAGGTTGAAATTCAAGAAAATTCTTAATTACTTTTTAGGTCTTGGTTCTCTTTCATCTTCTTCTTAAATTCCCATCATTGTAAGGCAAATAAATAGCAGGTTGTGTTATGATGGATTAGCCCTGCCAGATGCACAGCTGGGCAGAGCTAAGACAGTTGTTGGATGCCAGAGTTCTTGAGGATTACCCACATCTGTTGCTCAAGTTGCCTGTGTCTACCGACATTGATGATAATTCCCCTTTCTCAACAGGCTTAGCACGTAAGCTATCCCTGGTGACTTTCTTGAGAGAGAGGCACTGTTTTTCTGTTGATTTAGAGATCTACCTGTCTAAACCCTAACTGCTTCCAAGCTCCACAAAGTCTTTTCCTCTGTGTGTGTGTGTGTGTGTGTGTGTGTGTGAAAGAGAGAGAGAGAGAGAGAGAGAGAGAGAGAGAGAGAGAGAGAGAGAGAGAGAGATTGTGTGTGCACATATGCGTACTTTGGGTAAGACTTGATGTCATTCAAAGGATTGTCAAATGTGTTGAATTGATGAAGAAATTGGAATTAATAGGAAGGTCTTGTATAGGAGGTCTGCCCATTGATTGCTAGGGGCCACCAGTTCAGGTTTCTCCAACAGAGGATGGTCATCCAGGCTACTCTCTAGACTATTTTCTCTTTTTTGTACTTCATTTTCCACCCCTTCTTAATTCTGCCAAACCAAACTTTCCCCACATCTCAGGACCATATCGGAAAACAGCCATGCCTCGGTTTTTCAGACATTCTAAAGTGGGAAGATTTGTCACTCGATGAGGGAATCTCCTTTATTCTAAATTTTCCCCTCTAATTCAGACTCTTTCAGATAAATATTAAATTATTCATGCAAAAAGTTATAAATCCTCTTATAACTCTTGTGGCAACATTGTAGAGAGGAATTTTTTTCCTTCTGGGGGTTGAACTAGCAGGTCATAATTTATCTAAGACTATTATCATCTTAAAAGTTTTTGTTGCATAGAGTCCCATTAGATTAGAAAATGTTCCATCACTACATTATCCAGAAGCCCTGACTTTTTGCTGAGATAGCTCTTCATTCACATATAAACTATATCTAGGGAATGACATGCCATGATCAACATTGCATTCTTAGAAGAGTCAGGGTTTTCTGTGAAACATCACACAGGTCACCTTTTATTCAAGACTAAGAGCTTTGGAGAGTCCTTTCTACATGACCACAACCCAGTTGTGTCTGAGGATGAGAGATAGAAGGACTGCTTCCTCACGGGTCTTTGTCATATGCAGGTTCTCCTTGTAGTCATCACCATATTGTATGTGACTGTGACCTGTACCACGCAAGAGTCTCTGAGGAACTGAAAATGTGGCTAACCCAGAAGTGGAGAGATATTGAGAGAGCTTAAGTGGAGTCTGCCACTTTACAACAAACAATGATCCATGAAGGAAAAGTAGCATTTAAGGCTGTCATCAGAGAAATGTAGGAGTGCAAAAGATGGACTAGTCATGTGGCAAGAACAGAGATTATCCAATGACCACCCATGTTCTCTCTTGATACCATGTCATTAAGGAAAAGTGTGGTTGACCTCTAGAACATTGAATATTGTATTTAGGAGAAAACAGATGAGTATTGTATAGATTGAGCACTTTGAGGTGGGTTTCACTCTACATCTTTGAAGGAAATAGCTACACTAATGATATCATAGAACTATTGGGATATTTGTGTAAGTATCACCAACAGTCTAAGACTATAAGTAAAACAAATAATAGCTAGTATTTATTTAGCGCCATGTGATTTACAAAGCTCTTTGCAAATATCTCATTTTATCCTCACAACTACCGCCGAAGGTAGATACTTTTATTATTCCTGTTTTAGAGATGAAAAAACTGAGGCTAAGTTTCATAGAGCTAGTCATTGTCTGAGGCTGAATTTGAACTGGGGTCTTCTGACTCTAGGTCCAGTAGGCTATTCACTGATCCACCTACAAATCTCTCAGAATAGATGTATAGCCTGTTCATGCCTGTGGAAACAGTTTCCACCCTGGCAGCTTCCCTGTATGGATGAAATTGTAGATCTCTCCCCTTTTCTGCACCTTTCCAAAAAATATAAAAGTCTCCAATAACGACAATTGGCAGTTAGGTCATCCTTTGTGCTGTGAGTACATAAATACCAAAGCCACAACTTGGAAGATGAGACTGTCACCATATAACAGTTGGATTTAAACCTGCAGTATTCGTTCTATTCTTGAGCTCAGTCCCCAAGACAGTTTATAATTGGCTCAGAAAAGCACCCAGGAACAGAGCTGGGTGTTTTCAGGCCCCAAATCATTCAAACACTGGAATGCGAAAAGTAAAGTTTATAGCTACTAGAGAGGAAACAGTCTACCTTACTCATCACCCCCAAGAGAATGTTTTCTTCAGAAATGGCTTGTTTTCACTTTCACATAATGAGAACGATACACATTGCAATGGTTATGGAGCACTGGGTAGCAAGTGGCTTGTGGTATGGCTTAGGGGAAAGAGCCCAGAATTCCAGTCTTGCCTCAGACACATGTGATTGTAGGCAGGACTTGGGAACTTTCTTAGGGTCATGAAATCATGGACTTAGAGTGAAAAAGACCCCAGACATCATGTGACCCAGATCCCTCATTTTACAGAAGAGAAAAGCCAAGGCTGTCCCCATCCAACTCTCTGTAAAATGGAGCCAGTATTTACACTGCCCAAGTCCCAGTGATAATGGACAATGAAAACATAAAGGGAAGAGGAAGGAGGTAAAGGGAATGAGTGTTTAAAGTGCTAAGCATTTTACAAATATTATCGTCTTTCATCCTCAAAACAAACCTCTGAGGTAAGTGGTATTAAGATTCCCATTTTACAGTAGAAGAAACTGAGCCTTGCCCAAGGTCATATACCTAGTAAATGTCTGAGGCCAAGTTTTTTGAACTTAGGTTTTTCTAAATCTAAGTCAAGAGTTCTATCTACTGTGCCACTTGGCTATCTCTCTCTCAAGAAACTTAGGGGCAGGAGCGGTGTTGGACATCATTGAAGATGCTCCTTTTGAAATATACCTTTTTCTCTGCAGTGCATGGCACTTACACAAAAATTGACTATGTACAAGGACATAAAAACCTAATGATCAACTGAAGAAAGGCAGAAATAGTAAATACATCTTCCTCAGATCACAATGCAATAAAAATCATATGCGATATTGGGCCAGGGAGATACAGACCCAGAACCAATTGGAAACTGAATAACCTCATTTTAAAGAATGAGTGGATCAGAAAACAAATTATAGAAAGAATTTAATCAGTTTATCTTAGATAAAGACAATAATGAAACAACATAGCAAAACCTATGGGATTCACTCAAAGCAGCTGTCAGGGGATATATTATATCTTTAAATGCTTACATGAATAATTTAGAGGAAGGAAATCAATGAACTAAATATGCAACTAAAAAAACTAGAGAAAGAACAAATTAAAAATTCCCAATTAAATACCAAATTAGAAATTCTAAAAATTAAGGAGAAATTAATAAAAGCAAAAGCAAAAAAAAAAACTATTGAATTAATAAATAAAACAAAGAGTTGGTTTTTATGAAAAAAACAATGAAATTGATAAACCTCTAGTCACTTTGATTAAAAACATAAAGAAGAAAATGGGGTGGCTAGGTGGTGCAGTGGATAGAGCACCGGCCCTGGAGTAAGGAGGACCTGAGTTCAAATGTGGCCTTAGACACTTAATAATTACCTAGCTGTGTGTCCTTGGGCAAGCCACTTAACCCGATTTGCCTTGCAAAAACCTAAAAAAAAAAAGAAGAAAACCAAATTGCTAGTATCATAAATGAAAAAGGTGAACTCACCACCAATAAGGAGGAAATTAAAGTAATAATTTGGAATTAATTTGCACAACTCTCTACCAACAAATTTGACAATCTAAGTGAAATGGATGAATATTTACAAAAATATAAGTTGCCTAGGTTAAATGAAGAGAAGATTAAACACCTGAACAACCCTATCTCAGAAAAAGAAATTCCACAAGCCATCAGTGAACTCCCTAAGAAAAAATCTCCAGGGCCTGATGGATTCACAAGTGAATTCTACCAAACTTTTAAGGAACAATTGGTTCCAATTTTATATAAACTCTTTGGAAAAATAGGGGAAGATGGAACTGCCTAACTCTTTCTATGAAACCAATATCGTGCTGAAACCTAAACCAGGAAGAGTTAAAACAGAGAAAGATTATAGACCAATCTCCCTGATGAATATAGATGCAAAAATCCCAAATAAAATCTTAGCAAAATGATTACAACAAGTCATAACTAGGATAACAAATTTTGACCAAGTAGGATTCATCCCAACATTACAGGGTTGGTTCAATATTAGGAAAACTGTTAGTGTAATCAATTATATCAACAACAAACCTATCAGAAATCATATGATCATATCAATAGATGCTGAAAAAGCTTTTGACAAAATACAGCATCCATTCCTGCTAAAAACACTAGAGACTATAGGAATAAATGGACTGTCCCTTAGAATAATAAGCGGTATCTATCTGAAACCATCGAGAAGCATTATATTCAATGAGGAGAGGCTAGAGGAATTCCCAGTAAAATCAGGGGTGAAACAAGGCTGCGCATTATCACCACTACTCTTCAGTATCATATTAGAAATGTTAGCTTCAGCATTTAGAGAAGAAAAAGAAATGGAAGGAATAAGAATTGGAAAGGAAGAGACAAAACTCTCACTCTTTGCGGATGACATGATGGTCTACCTAGAGAATGCCAAGAAATCATCCAAAAAACTACTGGAAGCAATTAGAAATTTTAGCAGAGTTGCAGGTTATAAAATAAACCCTCATAAATCCTCAACTTTTCTATATGTCTAGCAAGATACAGCAGGAAGAGCTAGAAAGAGAAATCCCATTCAAAGTAATCTCAGACAATATAAAATATCTGGGAGTCTATCTGCCAAGGCAGACTCCAAAACTTTTTGAAAACAATTACAGAACACTTCTCACACAAATTAAATCAGATTTAAGTAACTGGGCAAGCATCAACTACTCATGGATAGTCAAGCTAATATAATAAAAATGACAATTCTACCCAAATTAAACTACCTGTTTATTGCCCTAACAATCAAAATTTCAAAAAAAAATACTTTAATGAGGCAGAAAACGTTATAAGTAAATTCATATGGAGAAATAAAAAGTCAAGAATTTCCAGGGATTTAATGAAAAAAAGTGCAAAAGAAGGTGGCTTAGCCCTACGTGATCTAAAATTATATTATAAAGCATCAGTCATCAAAATTGTCTGGTATTGGCTAAGAAATAGAGTGGTGGACCAGTGGAACAGACTAGGTGTAATAGCAGGAATCAATTCCAGTAATCTGTTGTTTGATAAACCCAAAGAGTCCAGCTTTTGGGATAAAAAACTCTGTCTTCGATAAAAACTGCTGGAAAAATTGGCTGTCTGTATGGAAGAAACTTAGATTAGACCAACATCTCACACCCTATACCAAGATGAGATCCAAATGGCTACAGGATTTAGACATAAAAACAATACTATAAGCAAACTGGAGGATCAAGGACTAGTTTACCTGTCAGATCTATGGAAAAGAGAGAAGTTTATGACTAAGAGATGGAGAACATCATTCAAAACAAACTAGATGATTTCAATTACATTAAATTAAAAAACTTTTGCATGGACAAAATCACTGTAACCAAGATCAAAAGAAATGTAGTAAATTGGGAATCAATCTTTACAACTAATGTTTCTGACAAGGGACTCATTTATAAAATATACAGAGAACTGAGTCAAATTTAAAAAAAAAAACATTCCCCAATTGACAAATGGTCAAAGGATATGCAAAGGCAATTTGCAGATGAGAAAAATCAAAGCAATCCATTGTCATATGGAAAATTTCTCTAAATCATTACTTATTAGAGAAATGGAAATTAAAGCATCTCTTAGGTACCACCTCACACCTCTCAGAGTGACCAATATGACCAGAAAGGATAATGATCATTGTTGGAAGGGTTGTGGGAAATCTGGGATACTATTACATTGTTGGTGGAGCTGTGAACTCATCCAACCTTTCTGGATAGAAATTTGGAACTATGGCCAAAGAGCAACAAAATTGTGCATACCCTTTGATCCAGCAATACCACTCCTGGGTCTGTAACCTGAAGAGATGATGAAAAAGGGTAAAAATATCACTTGTGCAAAAATATTCATAGCATCCCTGTTTGTGGTGACAAAGAATTGGAAATCAAGTAAATATCATTCAATTGGGGAATGGCTTAGCAAATTTTGGTATATGTATGTCATGGAACACTATTGTTCTATTATCAACCAGGAGGGATGGGAATTCAGGGAAGCCTGGAGGGATTTGCAGGAACTGATGCTGAGTGAGATGAGCAGAACCAGAAAAACACTGTACACTCTACCAGCAACATGGGGGTGATGATCAAACTTGATAGACTCACTCAATCCATCAGTGCAACAATCAGGGACAATTTGGGGCTATCTGCAATGGAGAATATCATCTGTATCCAGAGAAAGAATTGTGGAGTTTGAACAAAGACCAAAGACTATTACCTTCAATTTAGAATAAAAAACACGTTAACATATTATATAATTTTGTGATCTCTTATACTTCATTTTTCTTCCTTCAGGATATGATTTCTCTCTCATCACGTTCAATTTGGATCCATGTATACCATGGAAACAATGTAAAGACTGGCAAATTGCATTCTGTGGTGGTTGGGGGGAGTGAAGTAAGATTAGGGGAAAATTTTAAAATTCAAAATAAATAAAATCTTTTAAAAAAACAGATGCTCCTTTCTCTTTGACCACCTTGACCCACCTAGACCATTTTAGCCCATACTAATAAAATGGTTTATTGTATTAAAAAGTGAGGCCCTAAAGCTGGGCTGTCAAATACCTGCAAGAACTTGTCGAATTTTCAATTTACCATATCTAGATTAATAGCCAAGGTATGTTGTATCCGATGTCCCTGACCACAGAGCTGATTGTTTTGACACTTCATGTGTTGAGAAACCACAAACCATAGAAGTGATGACAAAAGTATTATTTCATTTGCTGGTAAAAATGGTGCTTCACGTGATAAGAGACAGAATGTAGTGGTCTCTTCCCTTGCTCCACCATCATTCAAAATGGGATATTATTTTTAGGGGTTTTTTGCAAGGCAAATGGGGTTAAGTGGCTTGCTTAAGGACATACAGCTACATAATTATTAAATGTCTGAGGCCGGTTTTGAACCCAGGTACGCCAGGGCTGGTGCTCTATCCACTGCGCCACCTATCCGCCCCAAAATGGGATTCTTTTTTGAAGAGAACCGGATGCAAAAAGCATTTAATTAGATTTTTGTAGTTTCTAATATAAGTCATAATAAACTTATACCTTTAGAGTTGGAAGGGGCTTCAGTAACCTCCTAGTACAGACCTTGCTTGAAGGTGACTCCATCATACTACATGCCTTACTAGTGTTCACCCAATTGTTGCTTGAAGACCTCCAAGGGAAGACAGCTGTTGATCTCCCAAGGCAACCACTGTCATCCTTGAACAACTGAAATTATTATTAAGTTTCTCCTTATATCAAGCCTAAATCAATATCTAAAGAGACCTGCATTATTTTTCCCTTCTGTAGGCTCAATATCTACTTCTATCAATCTTTCCTCATATGATATGGGCTCAAGGCCCTCTACCAGCCTGGGTGCCTTCCTCTGGTTACTGTCTAGGTATGAATGTACTCACTGCTTCTCTTTCTCTAAACATTTCTTTCATGTGACATTTTAGAATTTTGTCAGTGATCAGAGTCAAGTTTACTGGTCTAAAGTTTGCAGACTTCCTTCTTTACCTATGTTTTTGAAAATTAATGTTTAACTGGGATGCTAATTGCACCATTAGTGAGGTTGTGAACTGATCCAACCTTTCAGGAGAACAATTTAGAACTATACCAAAAAGGCTATAAAACTATGTATACCCTTTGATCCAGTAATATCACTATTAAGTCTGTATCTGAAAGAAATTATAAAAGGGGTAAAATACCCAGGTGTACAAAAATATTTATGTCAGTTCTTTTTGTAGTATCAAAGAATTGGAAATTGAGGGAGTACCCATCACTTGGGACTTGACTATACAAATTATGTGTGATTGTGATAGAATAATACTGTTCTGTAAGAAATCATGGGTGGGCATAAACCAGAAAAGCATGGAAAGACTTGTATGGACTTTTGCTGAGTGTAGTAACACGATCCAGGAGAACATTATGCACATTAACAGCAATGTTGTGTGATGATCAATTATGATCTATTTAGCTCTTCTCAGAAGTACAATGATCACAGATAATTCTAAAAGACTTGTGATAGAAAATATCATCCACATTCAGAGAAATATTATGGAGTCTGAATGCAGACCAAAGCATACTATTTTTATTTTTTTCAATTTGTTTTATGCTTCATTTTTTCATGTTTTCCCTTTTATTCTGATTCATTTTCACAACATAACTAATATGTTAATATGTTTAACATATCTGTAACCTATGTAACCTATATCAGATTACTTGATATCAAAGCAAAATTTTACATAAAATGAATGTTGAAAGCTATCTTTACATGTAATTGGGAAAAAAAGAAAAACAGAGTAAAAAAAAGAAAATCACATGTTTCCCCTTCCCCAGTTTTGCAGCTCATCTCCCTTCTCCTTGAGCTCAATAAACAATGAACCTCAGTAAGCAGATCTGCCAGAGCTTGCAGTATAGTAGTCCTTATGAGGTGAACCTGATGACTGGAATTGAGCAAAGCTTCTCTTACCATCTTCGTGTTTATTTGATATTTCATCTTCCTACTAATCATTTGGGTTTTTGTTCATTCCAGTTCAAAAGTCATTGTTTTTGGCAAAAAAAAAAAATGTTCTGCCTTCTCTCTGTCATCAATTAACCTTCTTCCATTCCCTGTTGAGCCATTATGCTGTCTCTACTTAAAAATTTATTTTTGTCATCCTTTACTTTTCTCTCTAGCCTCAGTTCATTCTGAAATACAACATGTTTTTGCATTTAACTCTTACTTTTTGAATACTACTTTATTTTTTCCAGTTACGTGGATAGAAAGCTTTCAGCATTCATCTTTTTGTAACTTTTTGAGATCCACATTTTTCTCCATCTCTCCTCTCCCCATGTCAGTAAGTAATTTGATATAGATTACCATGCACAATCATGTTTAACATGAATTTAACTATCTTAACACTCTCTTTTTCATTTCTTTTCATATTTTAATGATATCTTTTATTTTTACATTGTCTTCATTTCCTAGTATATTCCTTTTATATTTCCTATTATAGTCCCCTCCCTTTATCAGGGAGTTATCCTTTACTATACAGAATAAAGAAGAGGAAATGAGGCAGTTTCGTAAAACCAATCAAAATATTAACTCATCTTAACAATATATGCAACATTCCATGTCCATAGTTCCCCACTTCTCCAAAGGGAAGGATACACGTTTTCATTCTCTCTCTCTCTCTCTCTCTCTCTCTCTCTCTCTCTCTCTCTCTCTCTCTCTCCAGTTATCAACATTGCAATTACAAAGCACTCTAACACTGTTTTCCACATACTTTTATAGTTTTCATCCTGTGCATACCCATCTTCTGTACTTGTCTTTTGTTTCTTATTTTATTTGTCCCCCTGCATCCATATTCATTATTTTAGATTCCCTTTTTTCTTGTTCGTCAGAATTATTTCAGTTTTCAGCCCTGCCCATCCATCCATGGATGACTTTCCATGTAGAATTTTAGTCTTTAAGAACTTAACTATCTTTCCTTTATAATTTTGAAATCTGTTTTCCCCAAAATGAAGGTGAAGGTTAGACTCTTCCCAGCTTTCTTGATTTTGTCTCTGATAGATTCTAAGATGAGTTGCTGCCTTCTCCTAATAGCCCCATCACATCTACCACAGCAACCATTTCCTCCATGTTGGAATCACATCCAGAAAAAGAATCCTCTTCATTTGTTCCTCTAAGCTTTGAAGAATGAAATCAAGCTTAGTCAAGAGATGATGACTGTTCTTCCCTTAGCAGAGTGAGAAGACCAACAACTGGGTCTGATGAGAACATTGCTTCAGTTTCCTATCTTTCTTGATATCTCTCTTTAGCCAAACTTTCTCTGTCTCTTCTGTCCCTCTTATTCCTGGTTTTCCTCACTGGAATATATCTTCTTGGTACAAAATGCTGCTGTGCCCCCCCCAACTTTAATGATCTTGTTTCTTTTGAATAATGTATATACACCTTTCCATAGCCATATTTCAGCCATGATTCATATTCTGTCAAGTCTCACTGATACCTATAAAGTCAAATTTACCCCTTGCATTTTTAGTTTATCTTGCTTTTTTGTGAGTTTTTCTATACACATCTGAGGCTATCAGATTTATGACTCTCTCTCTTGGATTTTATCTCTGATAAATTTTCAGGTATCTCTGCTGCTGTTCTTTTACCTACATTAAAGATGCTCTGAATTTTTTTTGGCTCATTGGCTGTACATAGGAAGGTAGTTTTTTCTTTGCTCTTTTTTAAAGTTTAAAACGCAAACTATTCAATGCTTAGGGACATTCAGTCAGAGGAAGATGGAACACAAAGGCCCTAAATTCCAATTGTGCATTGGGAATCCTTTGACTCAACAATGGAAGAAGAAATGGACATGTGTAATGCCCCTTGATGGGGGGTGTACTATTTTATTTTTCTGAAAGAGAACAATTTCAAGGGAATAATGAATCAAAGAGAAATGTCTTCACTGTAGATTCACATTCTGAGTCTTCACCCTGCTATCTTTTCCTGGAAGTATAGTGCAGGAATGTACTTTATTGGAAGTTAATATATGCAACTTTATGAAGATGGTTGTCATGATCCCTTTTGGATCTAGTCACCTCAATAACAGAGGAGAAATGCCGTGTTGCAGGCAACCTAGTGATCACAATGAAAGTGACAAAATTATGAAACCAATGGTCTCATAATGAGCCATATGTGGTTTCTGGTCTCATTTGTGGCCTTACATCCAGTTTGAGGAATTACTGGACAATGAGCATTTTGTACAACAGTGTGATATGTAAAGCAATATAAACACAGAATATTAAAAAGGTCAGAAGAGAATGGAAGGGAGAGATTTACATTATTGGTGAGATATTAAAATTCTGATAATTCTTGCTCGTGACAAAGATTTAACAAAGAGAAAGTGGCACTAGGAATTATTCTCATGATAAAGATTACCACAGGAAAACAAAGTGAAACACATGAGACTGAATCACTTCCTGAGACAATTATTATACCCTGAGTGGAAACCAGGCCTGTTAGTCTTTGCTTCCTCTTGCAGAGGATCATTCTAATCACTCGATTCATTCCAAATCATTTAGTCTACTGAATTTCAGTCACAGGATACGGTATTCATGATTTCCAGGAACCATATGTGCTTCTGTGATGCGTGTGATTTCCCAAACACCCTCCTGTGTTAGAAGAAATGATTGTTGTTTACCAGCAGCCGCCTGTCAGAAAACAATGTCATAGACCTTTAAGAGCCGGAAGGGACCTGAACAATCATGAAATATCTCCCCCTTTATTATTGTCTTTTCTCATTTTAGATTGTATTGAAATCTTTTTGTTTCTAGATCGCCATCATTTCCATATAAAACCCACCTGCTCACCTCTCACCGTCCAGCAATCCTTCTCTTGCAACACAGAACAATAAACAAAATCAGCTAAGACTGCAGCCATGTCAGACAGTGTTTACAGCATCTGCTGGGAAGAGAACAGTTCCTTCTCCGAGGGAAGGGGAGAGGGAGGAAGGGAGGAAGGAAGGAAGGGAGGAAGGAAGGAAGGAAGGAAGGAAGGAAGGAAGGAAGGAAGGAAGGAAGGAAGGAAGGAAGGAAGGAAGAAGGGAAGGAAGGAAGGAAGGAAGGAAGGAAGGAAGGAAGGAAGGCAGGCAGGCAAATGGGGAAGGAGGGAGGCAGGTGTGTGTGTGTGTGTGTGTGTGTGTGTGTGTGTGTGTGTCTGTGTCTGTGTCTGTGTGTGTGTGTGTGTACACATCCACAGCTTAATTCTTGGGGACTAGTTATTACAAATACAACTGTACGGCAACCCCCTCATTTTTGAGGTAAGTAGTCCAAGGCTCAGACTGGGGGAAGGACTTGAATAAGGTCACACAGTGAGTTGCCATGCTAATCACACATTCACTTCTAGCTCTTCGTTAAGGTGAGGCTCTGGAAATTCCTACCTATTACAATAGTAGCATGTATGTATATTAGAGAGCATCCACACATAAAATATTATGCTTAATATATATTAATATATTTTATGGGCAGATGGGTGGCACAGTAGATACTCAGGCCTGGAGTCAGAACGACTTCGCTTTCTCTGTTCAAATGCATCCTTAGTCACTAACTGTTTGACCCTGGGCAAGTCACTTAACCCTGTTTGCCCCAGGTTTGTCATCTTAAAATAAGTTTGGGAAGGAAATGGCAATGCATTTCAGTGTCTCTGCCAAGAAAAACTCAAATAGGATCACAAAGAGTCAGACATAAATGAAAAAGGACTGAGCAACAGCAGCAGTGTACCTCAAACCCTGGGTCAGGCTGTGGAAATAAGTACCAGGACTTTCTGTCAAGGAGTTTACCACTTAACTGGGGAAATGGAGGTCATAAACACTAATAGAAAATAGAGAGTAAAGGAGTATAAAAGTTGCAAAGAAAAGCGTAAAGAAGGACTGCCAGTAGATAGAACTGTATGGTAGTAAGAGTACTGGCTCTGGAGTCAGAAGACTTGCGTTCAAATCTTGCCTCAGGTATTTTACTAACCTTAATTACCTTGGAAAAGTCACTTAACTTCCTTGGGCCTCAGTTTCCTCATATATAAAATTAAAAATTTGGATTAGATAGTTACTAAAGTCCCTTCCATATTCCATGATCGTATATTTTTTTTTCATTTTTTTTCATTTAATTTCAGTATTCCTATGCGAGCAATGCTAGCAATGGTTATTTTTTAAAGTTATTTTGATGTACATATATATTCTATCTGTCTCACTGACCCAACCAAGTAAACAACAGAAGTGAAAAATAAAGTACTCATCAAACACATGCACAATTCACCAAAATGAATTCTTGCATTGATCATGCCCCACAATGTCCATGTCATTTCGCCTTGTCAGTTCTTCATTTCTCTGGTAGGTTCATCTCACATCTTCTGAATTCCTAGTTTATCATTGAATCAAATTATACTTCTGAAATCTTTTAATTTATTCTTCTTCTGTCATTGTCATAAACATTCCTTTCCTACTTCTGCTCACTTTGCTCATCTGTTCAGAGAGGTCTTGCTAATTTCGTCTGAAATGTTCCATTTCATAATTTCTTAAGCACAAAAATATTACATTAAATGTTTACATCATAGTTTCTTTAGTTATTCCTCAAAAAAAGAAAATCCCCTTAGTTTCTAGTTTTTGGGTGCTATGAAAATTAATGCTATCATTATTTTGTACATATAGGTCTCATTGTTTCTTTGATCTCTTTGAGATATAGTTTTAGTAAGCATTGCTCGGTTATTTTGGGAGCATAATTTTGTTTGTTTTCCAGAATGATGAGACCATTTCATAACTTCTTGGTCAGTTCATTAGTGAATCTTTTTGTCCATAGCCCAATATTTGTCATTTTCTCATTTTGTCATCTTTACCAGTTTAATGATTTTAGATGAAATCTTAAGGTTGCTTTCATTCGCATTTCTCTAATTATTAATGATTTAGAGAATTTTTTCATATAGCTACTGGTTGTTTGGATTTCTTTGAAAATTGTCTGTTCATATTTGTTGGCCATTCTTAAGGACCTTGGGGAAATGGCCACATTAAGGGGCAGGAGGAATAAAAACTAGTGCAAAATATGGAGTATTCAGAGAGGTAGGAAGAGAACCAAGAGGGGATAATGGCATAGTTTTTGCCATGACATTGTCCTCTTTGTCTTCATAGAGAGTGAGAATTTCAAGATGAAGAGGATAATTAAGAATATAAATGCAGTAGAGAGTTTACAACAGATAAGAAATAAGAAAAGAAAATTTTTAACAAAATGAATCAAAATATAAAATTGGGTAACATTACATTTTAAGACCAAGTCATTGTACAGCCCACATGGATTCTTATGTATAGTTTAGTGGCCCCATCTCGATTTGAGTTTAACACCATTGTGAAAGGAGAGAAGTTTCTGTGTTGGTCCATCTGGCATTACTGCTCATCTTTGTTGCATGGAAGGTTTCTATGGTAGAGGAATTAGGAAGCAGCAATGGTGTTTATAAAAGGTACCCACAAATATTTTTGAAGAAAGGTTGCCCTTGGCAGCAAAAGAATTGACTATTCATTTGAGTCAAGAGGGAAGGAAGTGAAGTCATAGAGAGGTTTTGAAGTGTGGAGGAGCAGAGTTATAATAGTTCGTGTGTTTGTGTCTGTAGAGTTTGCTGAGTTTTTGCTCAAAAAATACAGGAATGCATTTGATTGATTGAGGAGTGTAGAAAATAATTAGAACTACTCTAAGAGTTGCACTATGCTGTCAATAAGAGATAAATAAAATAATTATTTTGGTTATAATTAAGAGATATGAATTTGGTATAGCCCTGAGCAGAACTTTACAGTGGCCCCAGGTATTGCCAGGGGGCCACTAATAAGCATTTGAGAAAATAAATTGAAGGACTTTGCCAAGGTTGGAAATTAGCAAAACAAGTGCTGTAAAGAAGTCAAGGGGATTCACAATGGATTTTTGGTGGTGATGAGGATATCTTCAACCTTTGCAATGATTGATGCACAAGTCCACTTCTCAGCAATTGAAGCTTGAATGTGACAGACAGACTGAGATAATAGAGGGAGATTGAGGACCAGAGGTCATTACATAGAAAAACATGATAATTAGAAGGACCTAGTGGGAGAGGTAAAAAAGGAGAAGCTGTTAGGAAAATTTCTGAGTTAGTGACCTTGGAAGTGGAAGAATTTTGAATGATTGTAAGGTCAAGTGATGGCGAGATTTGGCTGCTTTGGGCAGAAGCAGAATGGAAATGTAGGATCTGAAAGTTAAGCAAAGTTGAGAAGCTCTGAGATTTCAGTGTGGAGAGCATCATCTCTATGTCTCGTGAAACTGCCAAAAGGTGAAGATAGAAGCAGGGATCAATTGAAGGTGGGTCATAGTGTGGAGAGGAAGACTGAAAACCATGTACTGAACACATTAGAGACAATGAAAAAATGCCATGGTGGTCAAATAGATGACTTCCACAAATTTGGGTTGTTAAATGATTATTTTATTGTTGAGAAACTCTTTTCAGGGCATTTGCAACATCAGCATTTGATGAAGTAAAGATGGCATAGTGTTTCTTCACTGTCTGTGTTTAGAGAAAATATACTATTCTGTCATGTTGCAAGGTTGGTTGGGAGTCATAAAGGTATTGATCATCATAAAATTGGTTCTCTTGTACTTCTCACAGTCACAAAAGCAACCAGCTGCATTCCCACCTATCATACCAGTGGTTATCCATTCAATGTTTGCAAAGAACAAATGAGGGAGGAAAGGAAAAAGAAGAAAGGGAAATGTCTTCTGACTGATTGTATTATTATAGGGAATGATAGATAGTATGGAAGAGTCAGGAACGAGTTTTGTAAGGATATTTTTATTAATTATAGGAAAATTTGTAGCCATCTACCCTTAGTTATGAAGATCCATTAACCCATAAATCTGTATAGACCTATAATACCAACAGATGGGTGATTCTGCTGCTTTTGATTTGTTGGGAAAACAGCACTCCTATCAAATCCTGAGCAATGCTGGAAGACCACAGCATTCAGAGAGGAGAATTGAACCTCCCAAGTAATGTCAGATGGTGTCTTGGGATCTTAAGAACAAGTAGGCTCTTTTGCATTCTCACAGTTTTCTCACATCTAGAGCAGAAATTGTTATGGTTTACTTACAAAGATTAGTTACCCCAGTATGAATGCACCTTAAGAGAATGATGGTTATACTGATTTTTTTCATAACTTCCATTGCCACTATGGCACCAATGCCATCTTCCTGTTTCTCCCTGATGCTTTAAGGAAGATTATTGCTTGGTTGAAAAATATGGAAGTAACTTTGGCGATGGACTTATCATAAAGAATGTGATCCACCCGCGACAGAGTTGTTGGTGTTGGAACAAAGACTCAAGCACATTTTTTATTATTATTATTATTTTTGGGGGTGCAGGGCAAATGGGGCTGGGTGGCCTGCCTGGAGCTGCATAGCAGGGTGATCATTGGGTGTCTGAGGCCGGATTTGGACCAGCATGCTCCTGGCTCAAGGGCCAATGCTCTGTCCGCCACCCAGCCACCCATACTATTATTACTATTTTATTTTATTTGGGGTCTTTTTTCCCTCTTTTTTTTTGGTTTTTGCAGGGCAGTGGGGTTGGGGTGGCTTGCATGTCACATGGCTGGGTGATTGTTGGGTGTACAGGACCAAATGTCAGCTCGGGTGCTCATGGCTCCAGGGCTGCTGCTCCAACCAATTGTGCCACCTGGCCATACCTACAATTATTACTATTATTTTTTAATTTTAATTTTTTTCTCTCCCCTTTACTTTATCGCTCAAGTGAGTCTATATTTTTTGGGGGAGAGGGTATTTTGTTTACTCTTAAACAAGAATATTTTATTAATGTATAAAAAACATTATTTGTACAAAATGAGAATAAATTTACAAAAAGGAAGATTATTTCTTATCTCTCTGAAATTTCCATTGACCCCAGATTGGCAAAAAAAATCCATCTTGACCAATTTGGAAAATGCCACCAAATATGTGATTCAGTGTTTGATGGAAGGGTTAATGGGGCAGGGTAGGAGAATGTACCTTCCAAATATGAATATGGCAATTAACTTTTGAACTACATGGTTTCTCTGTTTCCTCCTTGGTTGAGTTCCAAGAGAGACAGCATAGAAGCAAACAGAAGTAGGTGATGGTATAGTTGAGAGGTATATATAGACACATATGCACACACACAAGTATATGCGATGAGAAGGTTGTCTTAGTCTCCTTATCCATAAAATGAGCTCGAGAAGGAAATGGCAAACCACTCTAGTATCCGTAACAGGATTATTCCAAGTGGGGTCCAGAAGAGTCACTTAAAAATGACTAAATGGGGGGCAACTAGATGAAACAGTAGTGAGAGCACTGACCCTAGAGTCAAGAGGACCTGAGTTCAAATCCAGCCTCAGACACTTAATAATGGCCTGTGTGACCTTGAACAAGTCACTTAACCTCTTTGCCTTAAATATTTTTTTTTAAAAATGGCTAAACAATAATATCAACAGCAACAGTACACACATTTGTATCTTTGTGTTTATATATATATATATATATATACATATATCTATATCTATATAGATATATATTTATATGTCTGTGTTTTCTAGCCCTTTGAGTCTTCATATCCATTGTCCTAAAGTGCTGTGGAGCGTTAGTGGATTCTCTTTCGCTGCTGACCAGAGGTAGAGTGGAAAACCTATTCTTGTTCAGATCCTGACTGGTTCAGGTGACCTGGCCTTTTAAATTCTTGGACTTCTCATTGTGTGATTACATTTTTTCCCAATGATAAAAGTATATTGGAATGGGTTCCTATTATTATACAAAATATAATAATCCTTGATGTAAACCTAGTATATCATAATCTAAATTTATTTATTTTAAGTAGAGTGTGTTCATTTACATTTTTTTTAAAAATCAGAGACCAGGGAAGTTTTGTTTCTTTACTTTACAGAAAGCTCCAGAACACTCAGACTCTTTAAATAACTATATCCCCTACAGTATGCGAGTTTAAAATAGATTTTTATTTACAAAAATCTGATGTCTGCAAATTTTCTGAAATGCGTCTATTGCATAAAGTAGGGTATACTTGTCTAAAATTCTATATGCGAACTCAGACTTTTGTAATATGGAAGATGAAATTTGAGAGCTGGCATACTGTCTGTCCAAGCCACTCTCAGGAATAAACTGAAATCTGAAGGAGTGTCATAGTTTTGCCAAGGGTGAACATCTAGAAGTAGAGGGCAGGAATCTTGACTCTTGAGTCACTTTGCTTTCCTCTGACTATGCTGCCCATGCCGCCCATGCCCATTGCATCATCCCCCCCCCCCCCCACATCTGGCATTTCTTTTAGAAAAACCTTAGCAATGATATTTAAGTGCTTCTTTCTGGAACATATGGCATATGAAAAAATATAGATACAGATACGTATTCATATATAGATATATTTTTTCCAGAACTGAAAGGAGATTCAATATGCTTCTTTATTTTATAAATGAGGAAACTGAGGTGCAGAAAAATGGCCTTCCCAAGGTAACATGAGTACTTCGGAGGTGGAGAATGCCAGTATCCTGGTTCCAATCCAATGCCTTTTCCAATATACTAAGCTGCCCCTCACTAAAGAAAAAGGAACCATAGGAGACAGTGTGATTCACTGCAATGTATTTGGGGTTTGGAGTCTTTGAAGGCCCTGAATTCAAATTTGGTCTCTGCCATTTACTATTTGTGTGATCTTGGACTTGTCATTGAATTTCTGTGACCCTCAGTTTCCTCACCTGTAAAATAGACAGGTTGGACTAGATAAGTTCCTAGGTCTCTTCTGGTTTTAGACCTTTGATGCTGTGACCTTACAAGGCCCTTCCACCTCTAAGCCTCTGAAAATTGTGACATGGACTTTTTCTTTCCTTCAGGTCTTTTTGATTTTTTGGCAGGGGTGTTTGGGGGATTTTTTTGTTTTTTTTTTTCTTTTGTCTTTTCTCTTCCCATCAGCCATCCCTAGAGACTGATAGATCAGTTAATCAATTGACTAATAGATGCATACCCAGACACTTATTTACATCCATACATATGTACATACAATGCTAGGCCATATCTATGAATATTTTCCTTGGAGCCTCCAATAATATCTGGAGCATGGCATGAAAAGGACACTGCTGCCTAGAATGAGTGAGTCCAGGAAAACCCCACCCCCAGCTCTCCAGTATGCCCAACTCTGATAGATTTACTAGGTTAGAGTAATGGTTTCCAAAGGTTAAAGGTGAAACTGTCTGTTTTCACTGCCGATTTGTTTGAGGAATATTGTAAGCTGTAAATAAAAGAGCAAGGTCTGAAAATGAGTGATTAAGTCATGAGAATTTTCATCTGGATGATCAGATGAAGCATAAGCCTTCCTCTTGTCTATTACTGAGGATCTAATAGCCTGGAGCCAATGTGATCTGAATTTCTAGCCAGTCCTCACTCTAAGGGGTATTTGATTCATACCGCTTATATTTGGGTCTGGTTCATTAAACATATAATTTATTGGTTATTAAAATGCCCCACAGTATTTTTCCATTACAGAAAAAAATATATAAAAAGTGATTTATGTCACTTGAGTATAAATTGATACATGTCATAAAGATGAGAGTTGTCATTGGTTCCTACATACTCTATCTTTCCTATAAGAAACAATCACTCCTATTGAAGAAAGATCACAACATAAAAACTGAATTTAACCTGTCACTTGCATAGCTTTGGACACAAAAGACTCCCTGTCCCAAATCTATTGTTTGGGACCATATGGACTGTTCTTCTAGCTTTCAGTCCCAGTATGCACCTGTTTCAAGTTGACACTTACAAATAGTCAAATTGGGGCAAAGAAAGTTTCCCGGTCCACTTGAGGTTCCCTATTTCATGCTTTATTTCCTCAGCAGTCATTTTGAGCAGGATGGGAGACAAGCCTAAAGACGAATGGTGAATCAAAGATGAAGGACAAAATGAAATGAAAATGAAGGACAAACATGATAGGGTATTTGCCAGGAACATCTCAGAGGTTATAGCTATTGATCATAAACAGAATTCCGAGCCCAGCAGTTAGAGTTCTGGATCATCAAATCTCGCCTTCCGTGGCGGCAGCAACCCAAGCAGCTCCTCCCCAAGCACCAATGTTTGCTTTTTCTAAACAGACTGTTTCTCACTGTTAAAATAGACCATCCTTGTCTCTGGAAAAGGTCAAGGATGGCTGTAAATTGCTTGCAGTTCTAATGACTTTTTCAATCTTATTTCTCCTATGAATACTTATTGCTACCTCTCCCTCTAGAATGGTCCTCTTTGGTTCTGCCTTTCCCCTAGGCTTTCACATGGACACTAGCTCTACCATGCTGTGGAGATGAATTGGAGCCAGAGGGACAGGGGTGAAGGGGGATTTGAAAAGGAATTCTTCCTAGCTGAAATATTTGTGGAAATTTAAGTATGTGATTATCAAAGTCACTATGCCGTTGGTACTTTCTACTTAGGAGTTCATGTTACACAAGGATTTTTATATCACTTTGTGTCCATTATCAGGAAGTAATCTTGGCAGTGCTCCTGAGTTGCAGATTGTTTTGCCTCATATTCTTCAGGCATCCGTTTGCTCACTCTCCCTCTCCTCGTGGCAATAGATTCATGGAGTTTCCCAACATGCATCACTTTGGGGAAATTTGTCGAAATGCCTGCAGAAAAGGTTCTTTAAAGATCTCCTTTTTTGGGAGGGTAGCTGTTCCTAGAATTTAAGTTCTCAGTGGCTATATTGTACTTCACAACTGGAGTCAGTTCCCACCCTTGTTATGGATTGGCTGTTGGACCCTAAACAAATATTTTTCTTCTCTGGGCCTAAGTGGCATCATCTCCCTCTAAATTGGATGACCTTAAGGTCCGCTTTGGTTGTATCATTCTTTGATTCTAGGAATTATTTTTCTGATGGAATTTTAGGTGCAGCAACCACAAGACCAGGGAGACAATCCGAGACAAGGGAGTCTTTCTTTGACCCTGAATTTCCCAGGCATCAGCCAGACATTCCCTGACTGTCTATAGAATTACCCACCCACTGCCGAAGAAGAAGTTTCCATGTCTCTCTCTTGTTCTTGGGGCAAAAATCAAATTTGACTATTTCATATTTGAAAGTCTTGATGTCCTCCTTCCATCCTGGCTCTGTCTAGGACAAGGGCTGTCAACTATTTTTGTGTCCTTTGCCGGTCAGTATGCTGAAGCCCAGAAATCATGTGTTTTAAATACATCCTGTAAAACAGAGCTGTCTAACCTTAGTTTTAAAAGCTTTTATTGAAATGATACATTTTGATTTGCCATTTTAGTGGGAGCTTTGTGGTGGCTTGGCCCTGTATAATAAAGCATCTAGTAAACCCACAGGCAGCCACATAAAATCGCACTGTGTGCCCACAGCTGCATTTTGGACAAGCCTGAAGTAAAATACCAGGAAAGTACAAGGAAAACAAATTATATTGAAATGTATTTATCAAAATATAGCCAAGAAAAATTCCCAGATCCTCTGAAATCTCTTTCCACCCTTGAGGGTCTGCATACCCTAGCCTCAGAATATCTGAGCTAGATTGATTGGGAATTACTTCCCTGCACACATTTCTATATGCTACATCCTTATTCTTCTCCATATGGAACATTCCATCTGCCACTTCAGGTTTTGGATTTTCTTTCCCTCATCCTTACTTCCTAAAATCCCTAACTCCCTCCAAAGCTCAGCCTAAAGCCTACTTCCAATAAGAGTCCTTTCCTGTCATCCCATCCTCACCCCACCACTTTTTAATGCTTCCCACTCCCACTACTTTGCATGTACATTGCATGTGATCAAATGAGATATTACTGGGGAAGCTTCTTGCAAACCTCGGAGTACTGCATAAGTGCTAGTCAGTGTTATGTCATTGTTTTTGTTGTTTTATTTTCTTTCTACCTAGTAGAATAGAAGCTGCTTGCGGGCAGGAAATCTTTGTGCTTCTATCTTTGTATCCCTAGTGTTTCACTCACAGCCTGGTCCATAATAAGTATTAAAAAAAAAGATTTGCCAATTTGCTACAATTTGATTTGGTAGTTTCCTGCCAGGAACATCTGGTACCATGAGGGGATGAATAAGGACTGACCCTTGACCATTCTTCATCCAGCATGTGCAGATCTCCATTTCCATTTAGGTTGAGTACCAGGCAACTGGGCTGCCCTGAGTTTTCAGATGATGTTGCAAGGACAAAGCAGGCAGTTCTAGTCCAGTGCTCACTCCGTTTATCTGTGGAATTCCTCAGGCTAACTCACTGCTGATCAAATTGCACAGTGGCAGTATAGTATCATTTTTCACTTATAGGAAAGATAGTGGATATCTGCATTATTGGGCAACTTGATGATGCCACAGTGCATAGAACACCAGGTCTACTGTCAGCTAACTCATCTTCCTGAGGTCAGTTCCAAAGACACTTAATTGGCTGGGTGACCCTGGGCAAGTCACTTTACCTCATTTGCTTCAGGAATGGCCAAGCACTTCAGTATCTCTGCAGAGAAAACCTCAAATGGGTTCACACAGATTCAGACATGACCAAGCAACAAAAAATCCAGCAACAACAATAACCTACATTAGCAGAGGGAAGAAACTCCCTCTATTAATGAAACAGCTGTCTATTCCCTATCCCCTAGACTCTATATGTTAAATAAACATTAGTATAAAATAGTCAATACGTAGCATGAATTAGACATTTAAGCAACATTTGAAATGTATAGTACTTTAAACACACCTGTTTTCAGCTGATTTGGGCAAATGAATACCACACCAAGCACACAAACACAGATAAATGGTTTTCTTGGAATCCCCGGGAATAGCATTTTTATATCATAAAGTTACATAATTCTCCTGAATTCAGATTGATATTTTGATTGTCTTGTCCTATAGTACTCCTTATTTTTAGAAACAAACCTGTGTTAATATGTGTGGAGTAGACACAAGACAAGCCCTAAAATTGACTTCATCTTGTTGCCACCTGGTGTTGTCTTAGGATCCATAAAATACTAAAAGACAGAGAACAAGGCTGTCTATGTGGGGGTAGAACTTTCACAAAAGTGTTACATATAAGAAAATATAGTGCTTCTCTCATCTTAGTCACAGCAATATAAATATCCAGTGTAACACAAAAAAATTACCAGTCAATCCAGTCTCAGAAAGTTAAACCTGATTAAGTCATTTAAGAATGATCACAAACAATTCTGGTTCCAGTGAAATTTCTGTAAGTGAATCTTAGCATATGCATAAAGATAAATTGATTTAATGTGTAACACAAATTATTCTCAGTAATTTAGAATTTATTCTACCAAACTATTTTTATAACAAAAAAAAAGAATAAAGAAAATCAAAAGAATTTTAGGCCAATATTTCTAAAAAGCATTAATGAAAAATTCAATAAAATCCTAGAAAAGGACTATATTATACTCTTTACCTTTCCCTTTTTATCTTTTTCTGTCTGCATAAACAGGTATAGATGTAAATCTATACATGTGCATATACATATGTATATAATTTATAATCAACTCGATATTTACTGGAGGTACAAGAATGGATCGATAATTGGACAACAATTAATATGATACTCACACTTCAAACACCAACAAGTACGTGATTGTCTCAAGAGATGTAGAAAACTTCTAACAGAACATGGCACCTGTTTATGCTAAAAACCCTACAAAAATATTGAAATGGAAGGGCACTTATTAGGAATATAAAAGATGTATTGAAAATGAAAAACTTGGGGCAGCTAAGTGGTGAAGTGCATCGAACACCGGCTCTGGAGTCAGGAGGTCCTGAGTTCAAATTCGACCTTGGACACTTAATTACCTAGCTGTGTGGCCTTGGGTAAGCCACTTAACCCCATTTGCCTTGCATAAACCTAAAAAAAAGAAAAAAAAAGAAAAGAAAAAGCTTGCTCATTTCAATGGGACAATATAAGAAACTCCCCCAAAATCAATAAAGCAAAAATACTCTTACACACACAAATTATTTAACATAGTGGTAGAAAAGCTTGTGATCAAAACAAGTGGAAAAATTAAAAGCATTAAAGTTGGCTGGAACAAATAGCCCTATTTGCATACAATATGATGACTTTTGTAGATAACCCTAGAAAATAAAGAAATTAATTGAAATGAGTAATAATGTCTGTAATGCACACAAATATAAAATAAACTCACAAAGACACTCTTTTTATGTTGAATTAACAGCAGCCAAGAGGAAATTCTGGAAAGAGAAATTTCATTCTAAATAACTCCAAAAGACATAAAGTAGAAGTCATTCTACCAAGAAACATTCAAGATATATAAATAAGAAAACACTTCTACATTGTAAACAGGCAGTCATCCATTTCCTTCAAATTCTGTTTCACTAGGAAATAATATCTAATGTAATATCTAATGTAATTTATAGGTGTAGTACTAATACTAGTCAAATTATCAAGGAGAAACTTGGTAGAACTAGATAGGATAATATAATTTGTTCGGGGGATAAATATTCTAGCATTTTCAGGGGAAAATGCAAAAGACAAGGAATAGAAGGGGATGAAAGCAATTCTACATTCTAAATAGTAGTATAACCCTGTAATCATCAGAAACTGTTTTATATAGGTTTAAAAGGAAAGTAGCTCAGTGGAAGAAAATACCTAAGCAAGAATCACAATAAGTGAAATGAGTAACCCAGTGTTGGATAAACCCAAGGACATAAATTGCTTGGGATAAGAGTCTATACTTGACAAGAACTACTAGAAACACTGTAGATAGCGATTGCCATTTTCACTTTTCCCTCAAATAGATTTAAACCATCATCTTATACCATATACCACAATATTAATCTCTAAATGGCTCTTAGGCCTAAATAAAAGACCATATATTTTTTTAAAAAAATAAGAAAATAGAAGATCTCTTTCACAACAAAGGTAAAGAATAGAGCAGGGGATCTTTCTAGGGAAGTCTAGCATATCTAAACAAAATAAAACTATTTTACAAGTAAGTTTGATATATCATTCTGCTAAATAACCTTTAGTTGTTCCCTATTGCCTGTGGAATAAAATACAAACTCCTCAACTTAACATTTCAAGTCCTTTGCTATATGGCTCTGGAGTACCTTTCCATATTTATTGTGTCTTCTTTCCTTTCACACACTTGGCATTCCAGACATATTAGATTGGCATTTTGATTCTTTCTTCTGTATCTTTATACTGTCTCCATGCTTAGAACACATTCCCACTTTGTCAAAATTCTCTTTGAATTTCTAGCTACCTTCAAGGTAGGGCTCAAGTATCAAGTCCTACTCAAAACTTTTCCTGATCCCTAGTTAGCAGAGCTTTCCCTCTTCTCACATCAATGTCTTTTTTTTTACCTAATTATTATCTATCCCCACATAGTAAATCAGCTCTATAGAGGCTATTTCCTTGTCTCTGTAATCCTTAGCACTTCACACAGGGACTTCTATGTACCAAAATGCTTAATGAATTATTTAATAAGATGTTTTCTTGACATGAGTGATGCCATTTTAGAATAAACCTTCCATTGCAGTGTAAATGTGTGATCGTGAACATCACATGTTTTATATTTCTTTATTCAAGTTGATGGGGAAGGCCAACTCTCAACTCACCCCACCCCCCAAAAAAAAGTCCCATGCAAAAATAAAACAAAAAAACAAGAAATTGAATTTGCTCAGGACAAACAATAGATGGGCAACTTCAAATGTCTTTGTCTCCTCCCCTGAAACACAGCCACCTTCCAGGCCCATGGCTGACTCTATGTGAACCAGCCTGAGTGTAAATTTTCTGTATTCTCTAGTTACCTGTGGGACTTGCCTGGAATTCAGAAGCTCACTTGCCCCATAGACTATCTGTTCTCGCTCTGCTCCTTCTCCCTGTCTCAGCTTATAATTGGGGAACTAAAACCATTTTGTGACATTCTAAATTGTATTTTTTTTCTTTTAATGACAATATACTTGTAGGTATTCATCTGTCTTCTATAAATTCTCAATTCTGCTGGGACTTATTTGTGTAATAGATTTTGATTCTTTTAGAATTCCTCTGTTCCTTTGTGCAGGCTTGTTGGTGATGATTTTGCCACCCATGGGGAGGATCAATTGTTGAAGCAAGGGATGGGAAGTAGGTCCTCTCTTCAGGCAGCTTTTGCCAGTGTCCAGGTGAGAGGTGATAAAGTTCTAAACTGCATTGTTGACCACCTGAGTGGAAGAAAGGACACAAACACAGGAGCTCTTGAGAAGGTAGAAGCAACCAGCAGTCAATTGAACTTGGAAGAATAGATTGTGGGTCCAGCAAAGTATTTGACTCATTTCAGTGGTATTCTTCCAGCAGGATCAATCAATCACACCAAAAGAATGATTCACTACTGCTCTGAACACACTCAACCAAACTCAGGTTTTATCCAGTTGAATTTAAATTTGAGTATGAAGCAATGAAATTCTGCATTTGATACATTGAAGTTCAGAATGCCTTGGGATTTTTTACCAAAGCCTGAACTGTGACACCTCTCCCTGCCCTCACACTGACACGAAACCCAATAAGAAAGTTTGGTAGCAGTGAGTTTTTTTTCCCCAAGGACTGCTGGGAGAATATTTTTGTCGAAAAATTATGAAGATCAAATAGAGATTTGCACACAGAAATCAGATAGCTGCTGAATATGTGGAAATTCTATAAGCAGCTTTTGATGAGAGGTATAAGTTGTCATTAAATGGAGGAAAGTGCCTCTTCTGGTTTTGATGTGTTTACTGTTTGGTAATCCTAGGAGTTGTGTGTGTTGGTTCACACTGATGTTACTTAAACTGACAGGAAAATATCAAACTGTAAGCAAATCATGCATCACTTAATCTTGATGAGATGAATCAAGGGGAAATCAGTAGCAAGCAATAAGTTAGTCAGACAACAAACACAATATAGAAAATACCACATAGCATGTAATTATCAGTGGCAGTCGTAGTAAGATCACCTTATGTTTATTTGGGGATTCTCTTTAACAAGAACTTGGTGTGTTGTTCTGCCTTCCAAAATCCCTGTAAAAGAAGAAAAGGACACTGACCTCTGATGAAAATTTATGTACACTTTTAATTTGGTTAAATAATGTCGGGGCAAGGACCTTTAACTTTTTGACAGTTGAGTCCAAGACTTTGAACTTAGTGTCTTTCTTTAGCATTGGAATGGAAATTTTTGATGATGAGTTGATGAGTTGATATTAAATGTTATCTTTATTGCACCAGTCTGTACTGTTTTCACATATTTTATTCTATTTCTTCATAACGTGTCTCTAAAGAAAGTGGGAATAGACTTCATTTTTTTCCTTTACTATTTCCTTGAGTTATTGTAGTCTATGAGCTATGGTAATAGAAATGAAAAACACCTGCCTGATGCTTTGTAGTCTTATTTTTATCATCTGATCTATCTCCTCATTTATATGTTCTCAGAATTGCGGCATCAAAAACCTTCAACCAAAATCAGGAGCCTGGGAACTATCTCACCTTGAGATAGTTCCACATATCTATCTTTGGGTTGCTGAAATTATCAGTACCCCCAAAATAGTTAGCAGTACCATTGCCATCATATTTGGTTACATTAACTATGACTTGATCTGTGAATCCTCATTTCAAGCTATCACCAGTGTTTTCTTTATCCCTTTCCTAAATTTCTGTTGATGTTGCCACCTGGTTGGCACCTCAGAAAAGCTTTCTCAACTCTTCATCTTTCATATCTAGCATATCCAGTCCATTCTGAAATCTTATCAATTCTATCTCCTTAACATCAAAAAGCATTCTTTGCTGCCACCCCCAGACTCTAAGTCTTTCTCCACATGGTTTCCTATTCTTTGAATGTCATCTCTATTGATCCTTTAACTAACAACTCTAAAGCCACCTTCTCCAAGAAGCCCTCCAGATTTCCCACACATTCAGGGTAAATAATAATCTTCCCCCTCAGTCTTATAAATAAACTTAATAATAAATTGAGATAAAATAGAAAGTATAATTAACCTTACAAAATGGGTAACAAGAGAGGATAAAAATTACCTGCAAAATGTTTTTTGCCAGGTATGGTGGCACATATCTGTAATCTCTTGTCATGGGCAGGCTAAAGTTGATGAATTGCTAGAGCTCAGGAGATTGTAGCTGCTGTATTGACCATACCGAATTGGGTGGTGGCCATCAGTAAGATGAGTTCTCAGATGTACTATCTACAGAGAGGGAAAATAGTCAAGATTGGAAACAGAGCAGGTTGATGCTCCAATGCTGATTGGTATAAGGAGTGGGTCAGTGAAAGACTATTCATTACACTTCCATCCTGAATGAGATGGGGACCCAATCTCAGTGAGTGAGTGGATGAATGAATGAATGTTCACTAACTATCCATATGATAAGCTGTGGTGAAATGATCACTTCTCAGTAATTCAATACAGGACCCTAAATAAGTTGGGAAAATTACCTTGTGTGCATTCAGGATATTTGAATGACTTCTTTCTCTTGTCTCCATCTCCATTATACATAGGAAGTAGACTGTTGTTTCCATCTGCTTACCATAGACATGGGGACAGTAAAAAGGCCAGTGATGAGGCCTGACAGAACTTGGTAGTTGGAGGTTAGAAATGAGGAGCAGATAGTTCCCATCAATCCATTGTGGGGCCTGGAAAAATAAAGAGCCCTCTAATTAGGTTAGTCCTTCCTCATGACTTGTTTTCTACTAACTCAAACTATTCACCAGTATTTCTCAGATCTACCTCTAACAGATTTTCTTGGTTTTTTGCCAACTCATCCTTCCAACTTTACTAAGGGGAACTTAAGTACCAATACCATCAACCCAATGTTGGACCTGTATCTTCCATCACATTTTCAAAAACAGTTACTGAAAAGCCTGAGCAGAGTAGTGTGTTCCCACAGAGGGCCTAAGGCATTAGCAGATACTGCCTCTGAAAAGGTTTTATTAAAAAAAATCTAAGTGCACATAAATATGGTCTGAAATTAGTAAACTGCTCATTTAAAACAAAAACTTATCTAAATTTAAAATAGCTACTTTTATTCTAAAATTGGCTTAAAAAGCAAATTGTCAGCAGCATTTTTAATGGAGTTTATTTTGAATAGATTTTTGTAGCTGTTTATAAACTCCTCCAAATAGGTGTTTTATCCAGCAAAATGTTGACAAATTTATTCATAGTATCATTAAGAATGTGTCTATTGAGCCATTTGAGGATAATCAGCAAAATCATTCGCCATTTTTACAAAAAGTTAAATCAAAAACGTGGAGACTACAAAGACCAAAAAAGGAGTTATTACTCCAATTTGAAACTTCCCATATATTAAGTATTTTCATTAAGAAAATTATCCTATTATCTGCATAGCACAAAATACAGCTTATGGGCATTAGGGCACATTTCAGAACCCTATATTGATAGAAAAATAAATTTGAATTTAATCACCCACAAAGCACTCTACTGAACCATAGCAGAGTGTAGCGAGAAGTGAAAAAGACCCTGAACAGGTTTTTCAGCCTTCACTGGGAAGCCATATTAGAGACGTATTTTCTCTGCATTAGGAAGACATTCAGTCTGTATATATGTGTCTGTGTGTCTGTATGTGAGTGGGGGTGATGCAGATGGGTAGGGAATCCACATCAGTGTCTGACTTGCTTTGAGTAAGCCTTATGGTATTTTTAAAGACCAAGAATATAAGTGCTGTCATTTTTCCTAACTCTCAAATTCTGACCTTCCCACAGGTGAAGAGGAAGCCTAGTGATTCCTAATATTCTCCCCCTTCTATCAGACCCACCCTCTAACCTTTGCTTCATATCTGAACCTCAGTGATGTTGCAGACTGGAGACAAGGGGCCAGGGTGAGACAGAAGTTAGCCAGAGTTCAAGGTTAAGATGGAATATTGAATTGGATTCCATCAGATTCAATTCTCTGTTTGTTATCATTCCATTTTTCCCCCCCTAAAGTGACAAGGCAGGCTGCACATTAAATTCCTGGATGATAACAAATGACAAGATCGGAGTAAATGTCAAAACAAGTCTGACAAGCTTGAGAAAAGGTCAGGAATAAATAGAGTGGTGTCCGGCAGGGACGATTAAAGAATGCAATTAAAAACAAAGGAAAAGCCCCCGTGGACAGTGGCTCCATGCCTAAGCTTATAGAACCATAGCAATCATGTTTACTTCCAGAGTCTCCCCCTGCCAACACACAGATCCTGAAAAATTGTTTACCATTAAAATGGCAATCATCTATGGAAGCCTGCCTATTTTCTCCATATATTTTTGTTAAGGATGTCATTAATACAGAGACCACCGACCATTCTCAGAAAGATTTCACAGAGGTGAGAAAGTGAACTTAGACATCCAGAGTTAGTGATATTTTCCCAGTCATCTTTTTTTAAGTATTCATATATTTAATTATATTTTCTCTTCTTTTTGGAAACTTTCCCTTTTGATATAAGGCGAAAATGGAAACTTTACAATTGTATTGCCTCCATTTCAGATTTCTTCTGTATCTGTTTAGTAAGGTAAATGCCCCATAGCAAATGCCCCAAATAGCGTGTTTTCTGCCTACCCACCTAACATATCACACACTGACATAATGGTGTAAAAGCAAAATTTCTATTTCCCTCAATGATAAAAATAGATCACTACAGAGGTACCAACTAAACCCGTTCCTTTTCACTTCCATTTATTCTCCTTGCCTCAACTACAGATGCTTTGGTTCTACCCTGGCCTAGCAGGGAGCCCTAAGAATGCAAGTCAGAATGGTAAGAGACCAGAGCTGGCCCAAGTTGATGCTAGGGCTGAGAAACACCAAGTCGACAGAACCTCAATTTAGAGCAAATTCAGTATTTTCCTTTTTCACTAGTGCTCTGTGTTGTGTGAGCTCCAGGGAGGCAGACTGACTCTTAATAACACTGACTGCTTGATCCTTTCAGGGAAGTTTCAGCCTCACAATGGTACTATTTTATCAGCCTCCCCCCAAATCTACTTCTTTTCTCAACTTTGCCTGTTTTTTGTCAATGCTATGATCTTTTTCCTAGGTACTTATTTATAAGCAAAACCATCAACTTCCCTTGACCTTCTAGGGCCTCTGTCCCTTATACCTGGGAAGCCATCAAGTTTTACTCATTCCACCTTTATGACTTCTTTCACATCCCTTTACCCTGCTTGCCTCTGTTTCGTCATCGGTCAGATGAGCTGGATAAGGAAATGGCAAACCACTTTGGTATCTTTGTCAAACCTTGCCCCCCAAAATGGGAGTCACAAAGAGTTAGAGACAATGAAACAACAACAAAAAAAAGCTGTAAGAAAATCCTATTTTGAAACCAAACCAATAACCTTATCAACCTAGGATTCTACTAGTTTCATGAAATTCTGTTCAGATAACAATCTGCCTCCTTGGTAAAGGTTCTTTTCTTTTCTTTAGAACAATTTTATTTATTTCGAATTTTACAATTTTCCCCCTATTCTTGCTTCCCTCCCCCCACCCCCAGAGAAGGCAGTCTGTTAAGCTTTACATTGTTTCCATGACATGCATTGATCTCAGTTGAATGTGATGAAAGAGAAATCATATCCTTAAGGAAGAAAAATAAAGTATAAGAGATAGCAAAATTACATAACAAAGTTTTTTTTTCCCCTAAAGTGAAGGTAATAGTCTTTGGTCTTTGTTGAAACTCCACTATTCTTTCTCTGGAGTAAAGGTTCTTTTTCTACTTGAGTTGAATGGGAAGGTCAAATGCTTCTCCCCCCCCCCCCCCAATTTCTTTGGAGAGGAAAGACTAAAACTCAGGACATTTCCTGTTTGGTGTGGTTCACCTAAAAAAGGCCTATCTATTTCTTTTTTAGACCCTAGAGATTTTTTGGAAGCTTTGGTAAATTGGAAATTACCAAGAAAGGCCACACCAAGAGGAAAGGAAATACTAATGTTGTACTACCAGAGTTTTACAAATTCCTTGCTGGTAGCATAGTTAGTTGCTAAAGACGTGTCACCCTTAGCTTTTTTAGATTGTTACTTCTTTTCTCAATGAATTATTTTATTTTTTGTGAGGCATTTAGAGTTAAATGGTTTTCTCAGGGTCGCACAGCTAGTAAGTGTTTGAGAGTGTATTTGAATCAGGTCCTCCTGACTCTAGGGCTGGTACTCTATGTACTACACCACCTAGCTGCCCCTACAGTGAATCTTCTTCTGCCCCTTCCACAATGAATATGTACACTCAGTTTTCTTTTCTTCTTATGAAATGATTCAAACTTTATGTGAAATGCTCAGGTGGTACTAAATGACAGAGAAAATCACTAATATAATATTATTACTTAATCATGCCCATAAAGTATGAGAGCCTGGTGTACAGAATGCCTGGTAATTATTTGCATTTCAGCTTTGTCGTGGCATTCTCAGGGTTTCATTTCTATATAAGGTGATGTAGCCATAAGGAGCACAGAACTTTAGGACTGGAGGAGCAAATCTCATTTTCCATAGGAAGCCTTTCCCAATTACCATCTTTTATTTATTTATATTTAATTTTAATGCTTTATTGTGTATCTATCCCTTTTAAAATTTTTATTTATTTTATTCTTAACTTAAGTAAAACAACCATTTCCATAGCATTATAGAATAGGGAAAAGTAATTTTTCATGAAAATGCAAATCTGTTATGCACAGATTCCATTGTTTGTAATTCTTGTCCCTTCCCTTCTGTTGACTGTTTCCTATTTAACTTCTCTAGAATTTGTTTGGACATAGTTTGAAGCTCAGCAAAAGAAACTTAATCCCTCTTGCATTTAACAGCCTTTAAAATACTTGGACAGTACTAAGATTCCCCTGGAAGCCTTTTCTTTTCCAGGTTAAATATTTGTAATTCTTTCCACAAATTCATATTTAGCATAATTTTGAGATCCTTCGCCAACCTGCTTACCTGTCTGGATACTCTCAGGACTTCATTGGCCTTCCTTTAATGTGACTATCCAACCTGAAGACAAGTGCTCAGGTATCATATGATTCAGGCAGAGAACATGGCTAGCATCCTTTCTACTTAATTTTTTAGCTACTCTTGACTCATCTGGAATTTGCCAAAGCTTTTGTCAACCCTGCTTGTCTTCCAGTATGATAATTGTCCTTCCTACCTTTAACAGGTGAGTCATCTATATATTTATCCAAGAAACTGATTAAAAGGTTGAAGAACACAGGGCCAAATTGAGCTCACTGGGTCACTCCATCAGAGACTGCTGCCCAGGCTAATACAGACCCATTCAAGGGAATGCCCTTCAAGTTCAGCCATGCTCTGGGTGCCTGTACTATTATCCAGTCTCTCTCTCCTCTTCTCTTTTCTCCTCTCTCTCCTCTCCTCTCTTCTTTTCCACAGCCTGTTCTTTTTTTTTAGGTTTTTTTGCAAATGGGGTTAAATGGCTTGCCTAAGGCCACACAACTAGGTAATTATTAAGTGTCTGAGACCGGATTTGAACCCAGGTACTCCTGACTCCAAGACAGGTGCTTTATCCACTACGCCACCTAGCCGACCCTCCACAGCCTGTTCTTGAGGAAACTGTGAAGACTCTTTGTGATCCCTTTTCCCATTTTGAGATTTTTGTACAGTGCAGAATATCTTTGAAGCTCCCTGTCAGTCTTTAATGCTTCAGTACAAGTTTATGGAGTAATAACATATTTTTGCTCTTAAAAATGAAGAGAAATAATTATTTCAAAGAAAGATAAAGTCATCGTGTTATATTACCATAATCCTATCACCATTATATGATGTCATTGTGTTAGTGTCCTATTATTCCTATTTAATTTTACATGCATATTAGAGATGTTCAATAATAACAGGTACCATAAGATATTGTAATCTTTGGGAAGCTAATGAATAGAGAGAATTAGATTTTTGATTTTCATTTCATTTTGATTTCATTTCTTGAGGCACACCATAGTTTTAAATGGAAAGTCTAACGACATTAAAGAAATTCTAGTGGTTTCACTGCTGACATTATTGGTCTCCCCTTATGCAATATCACAGCATTCCATCCCTTGGCCAGTCTAGTACTGGGAAGTTGGCTTTACCATCTGGCACTATGCATTTGTATCCAGTGTTTTTAATGAGGTTCCAATCAGTAATCTCCACCTTTCCTACTTTCCTCTTATTCAGTGCCATTAAGTTGGAACTCATTTCTAGTGCACTGCTGTGTGTTGAGGTGGAACCTCAAGTCAATGGGATTTCCCCACCTCACATATGCTAGCAAAAGCCATGTCATGCTTGCCCAGTTGTGCATATAATTCAATTTTTGTTTTATTCAGATAGGAAGATGACCATTACTTTAAAAAAGCCAGGCAGTTTTAAGAGACCCAAATGAAAAATGGGACTATAGATAGGGAATTTTTAAAAAAATCTTTACAAGGGCAGGAAAAAGGAAATTTGGAGAACTGAAATCAGGATCTTGAAGTTAACCCCACTGAGGAAAAAAATTGTCTACTTATGGTATTCAGGTGACACTTTTAGCATTCCCTTTCTTATGAACATAGATTTAGAGGTTCCCCAGTAGGGTTTGTAAGAACAGAAAAACTGCTTCAAGAGGACCATGTCCAACTTCTTTTTTTAATTCATAGTGATCCCATTTTGCTTTGTTTTGTTTTGTAAACCTAACCACTCTATAAGAGAAACACAAGGTAGCAACAAGAGATTACTTTTTTCTCTCTAATTTTATGGTGTGGTGGGAGAACTAAAGGGAGAGTAGACTTATCATCTCCATATTAAAAATGGTTTCTAGGAAAGATCAAGGAAAAGAGGATTGTAGGCTTAGAGTGTGAAGGAACCCTAGACATATGCTTTTCCTCTGTAGGAAGAAATAGACTCTGAGTAGTGAAGTAACCCAGGGAGTAAGTAGCTAAGCCAAGCCTCAAACTCAAGGTCCCTGACTCCAAACCAATAACCCAAGATACTGAAACATAGATTGATGGCTCAGTCCTTTTTCTTGGGAATATACGGCTCAAGCAGGGACATTCTACTCCCCTCTTCACATCCCCGCACTTCTTTCACAGGGCTACAGAGGTGCTTAAAGAAAGGCTAAGGCAACCGACCCAGCCATAGAAGCAAAGCAAAATGTTGTATTGTTGTGGGCCCACTAAGGTGGCCTTGTGAGGGGCATGTCAAAGATGCCTCCCTCTCCCACCAAGCAACCATTGATAGTCTGAATAGCCAGAACCAATCATATTTGTGTATTTCCTTACAATTTGATATTAGGCATAGGCCCAATAGGCCTATGAAATCGAATGACTTTCCATCTTGAAATATAGAGCTGCCAAGCATGTAGCTGCTGCTTATGCAGGCACTAAATGATATTATTTCATGTTCTGTATTAGCACATGAAATCCTTGAGGACATCTTTGTCTCTTGTTTTTCCCCCTAAAAGTTAGCTTATTACCTCGCATAAATACATAATAAATGCTTGATGTCTGTCTATATGAGAGTTCATGTAGGGTAAGTGTTGTACTGGCTCTTTTCATTTTCCTGGCAATGTTTTTTTTAGGTTTTTCAAGGCAAATGGGGTTAAGTGGCTTGCCCAAGGCCACACAGCTAGATAATTATGAAGTATCTGAAATCGGATTTGAACTCAGGCACTCCTGACTCCAGGGCCGGTGCTTTATCCACTATGCCACCTAGCCACTGCCTGGCAATGATTTTTCCCAGAGTCTTAGTCATTTCTTTTGAGTCCTTACCTGACCATCAGATCTTCCTCTCCCTGAGATGACTCATGCTCCTTGTGTTTCCAAGTGGTTGTTGCCTTTTCCTTGAGCTGGTAGGAGGAAAGACTGTCATTCTCCTGTTTACAAGGCTATAATTCCCCCTCCCTTTCCCATTCCCCTTCTTAGGGTTTACCAAAGTGGCACTGTTGTTGAATTTCTGTGTGATATAACCCTGCTACTCCCCCAGAATTAAGTGGTAGGGGTTTTACTTGTCAAGTGACTACAGAACAAAGAAAAAGTCTGCAGTTTAAAAGCCTAAGAGGGGAATTTTGTTCACCAGTGTCTAACTGCCCACAGTATCTGAACATTCTGCTCTCTAAGCACTTTAGAAATGTATGCTGCAGTAGTTGCAAACTTTCCCTTTTAATTTGGGGGGGAGTGTCACTTTTAGTATTAGCTTCAGTCTTCATTACCCTAACCAATAACTACATTCTTTGCTAGCAGTTTAAGTGACCCTGAAATAATTTATATATTTTTAGAATCCTCTCCTAAGGCAGTGGAGCCAACTCCAGATTATTAAATTCATTGAGTTTTTCCTTTTTACACATTTTCTCACTGCAGGTATGCTAAGCTGTTCTGCAGAAATGGAGACTGTGGCAGAACAAGGAGGGGCCCACAGAGCCGTAATAATTACGGGATAATGTAGATCTAAAATAATTCTACTGAATGTTGAAGCTTAATATCACCTGTTCTTTCCTGCCAGATTCCAAGTGGAAGAATTGACTCAATTTCTCCAGGCACAGATCTTTCACAACCTCTTCTTTAACTCTATTTTCTCCTTCCCCACTAAACTTGAATGTCACATAGCACGTCTTCCCCCCCATCTGAAATAGTCAACAACATTTGAACCCACAATGCACTCTTCATCCAACTTTATCCTCCGGTGCTATTTGAGGGCACCAAACTTCACTAGAGGGCTAGCTTATTGTACTTGGGTAAGAGCCTGTGACAAATTTGTCACAAGACCAGGGTTAAGGGTTCAGGGTTAAGTCCAATTAATTGAGTGTCAGGTAGAGTTCAACATGAGCCTTCTTCAGGTGGGGCAATGAAAACCAAAACTGCTGGAGACAAAATTCACCTAATATGTTTTCTAATGACAAATACACCCAGAAAATATTAAAACTCTTCTGCAGTATATTAGTCTGAACAGCTATATATTTTTTTCTATTCCATCTGATTTTTACTGAGCATAAATTGTCATTCAGCCCTGGCGAGTAGCTAATTGCAAGGCTGCTGTGTTCTAGTCCAATGATGGCCTTGTGTGATTTCAGTCCACATTTTTAAGTGAACAAGTCACCTTGGGATTTGTGGTGGCGGTCACCATAAATCTTGGTTTCAGGTTAGGAATAGACTCCAAAATGTGTCAGTAATTCATGGGATGCTATGATAGCTCATTTAGCTGGAACATGATAAAGTGTGACAGATGCAGCCTGTGACTAATCGTGGCTACATGCTGAAGTTTCTCTTTGGGGAAAACATGATATCAGTAAGAATTGTGCCATATGAAAAGCATCTGCTTTTCCTAGCAGGAAAAGTATAGGGGCACACCAAGCTCTTAATTTTCTAAAGGAAAATGACAGAGCTAGGAGGGAACTTTTATATTTGGGGTTTTCTATTCCCTTTTTGTAATATTTAATCAACCTGATACCCTTAGGCCAGTATGAGGGTTTCCATTTTCTGGCCAGAAATGGACTATTTCTGCTCCCTACTACTCCATTCCAGCCTCCCCCCCGCCCTGACCTGGCCCCATATTCTTGATCCCAACAATTATTAAATAATTAAAGGTTACAGAATTCAAGCTTCCCTGTGTAGCAGGGACCAGCTTCAGATGATGAAAGTAGAGGCTTGAGAGGCTAGCTCTCATAAACCAAATGGATGAGGGATGCGAGAATTTGACATCCAGCCTACCTTTATTGGCTTTCCTCTTTTCAGAACCTAATGGATTGCTTCCTGCTACAGTCTGCCAAACTGCTCTGAGAGATTGCAAATATCCAGAGGAGCCTCATGTCCATTGATCAGGGTTTATGTATTGATTTGTGGTTCTGAGGGACCCATTTTTCCCACTTCACTCTGTTGTAATGAAATTGGAATGGATACTAATTTGAACTAAGAGTAAATCTGTAATGGCCATAGTTTGTTGGTTCTTTTGACTTGTGTCCCCCCCCCCCCCACACTCCCAATTTTGTTGTCAGGGAGTTGGTTCCTTTAAAGTCATGCTATTTGTTAATGATACCAAATGAATCAAGAGCTGAGCCAGTCCTGCTCTCCAACCTGAATTCTTGTGAGAATCAAAAGGTGAAGTTTCCCAGGAGTTTAGTAACTGGCTGTGTAGAGGGCCAAAGTTGGAGCCAGGCTCTGCTCTTCTCCAAGAAGAGATAAATGCTTGTGGATTTCTAGTGCCTATTAGAAGAACCCACAAAAATACACCATCCTCAAATGCTACCATTTGGGTTCTTTAATATGTCTCAAAGCCCGGCCAAGCCCCAGGTTTGAGAACTATCAAAAGCCTTTTAATCAGTGTCTGTTTGCATGTGGCTTCATCATACAGGGTGCAGGAAAATGACAGAGCCTCTGCCCTTGGGAATTTCTAGTGTACAACCAAAGTGGTTTCCTTGCCCAAAGATATCAAAAAGATACAGAGAGATAAGAGGTAAAGCAGCAAGTAAATAAAATTCACTGTTGACAAGCATAGATGGGAATTTAAAGTTGGGACTAATTTGCACCCTTCCACTTGATCTGAAAAGGGTGGAAAGATAAACAAAAGTTGTCTGAGTGATTAGAGTCGGAATGTTTACTGAGTTGAGACATGAGACCCATTGCAAGCATAGCTTAGGTGGGAAAGGCTTGGAAGGAAGAGCAAGGAGGTCACTGATGAATGGGACACTGATCCCACTTGTGCCTGAAAAGTGGAAGGGGGAAGATCAGGATAAAGAGACAATCGGATCTGGAGAATTTCATTTGTTCACAACTGCTGCCTATGAATGAGGTGTATCATCTAGCATCTTTTGATGCATGGATATCTGTTCCATTTGTAAAAGCTAGGTGATTCAGTGGATAGAGCACTGGTCCTGGAGTCAGGAGTACTTGAGTTCAAATCTGGCCTCAAGCATTTAATAATTACCTAATTGTGTGGTCTTGGGCAAGGCACTTAACTCCATTGCCTTGCCAAAAAAAAAATAAAATAAATAAAATAAAATGGCTTCTCTCCTTAGTTAACCAGATGCTGTTGCCTCATGATTTACAAGCAAAACATTCCTGGTTAGTCAGCCTACAATTTCATAGTCCATTTTGTCTTACCTATGCCTAGTAAAGAGTTGTCCAAACTGGTTAAGGCAGGAGACCCTCCATTGCCAGTCCCAGTTGGTTGAAAGAGGCTCCTGGGATTAGACTGGGCTGGGATCAGCTGGAAATAGATTGTTAAATTCAATGTAAGCATTTATTCTTAGGAAATCTTCAGGCTAAGAACTACAGCTTGATTGTTTTGTTGATGGATTGGGAGTCTAGCCTTAAGAAAATGATGGAGGAAATATAAATAATGCAGATTAAACTTAAAAATGGATTGTATAGCTATTTGTTATATCCTTGATGACTAAGAGTGCTGGTTGAGATGGAAGCTCCTCCAATAGTCCATCTACTGGATCATAATAATGTTTGTCCTTCATTTTCGAAGAAGAACTCCACATAAGGGAGGTGATGCCATGACAAGCACATGAATTGGATTTAAGTGAGGGGAGGCACTGTGCTAAGTAACCCGTCTCACTTTCTCCTCCAGAGCCATCTAGGTCCAGAGGCCAGATAGGAATCAGGATGACTATAGATGGCCCTGCATGTGAGGAAATCAGGGTGAAATGACAATAGGGAGTGGAGCCTAGAAGATGGTGGTGTGAAGCTAGGAATCTCCTGGAACTTTTCCCTAAACAACTTTTTTGTTTACAAGACACCCAGAGGATTCCTTCCCTCAGGGAATTTCTGTTATTTTCAGAGGAAATAGCACAACAATATATGAATGGGGTTTAATTACTTGTTGTTGAGATAGGTTTGACTTCTCTTGACTCAATGGACTACACACTGCCTGTGAGATTTTCTTGGTAGATACTAGAGTGCTTTGTCATTTCCTTCTCCTGTGGACTAGCAAGAAGTTAAGTGACTTGCCCAGGATCATACTGCAAGTGAGTGACTGAGGTTACATTTGAAATCAGGTATTCCTGATTCCAGGTCCAGCACTTTACCCATTAAACCACCTAAGTTTGGGAGCTATTAGAACTCACGTTTTTATACATCTTTGTGATTTTTTGTGAAATCTCTATATCACCTTACTTTCTATTGCCACTGCAATATCTTATTTATAACAGTTTTAAACTTGAATTACCGCAAAAGCCTTCTCTACTAATCATACAATTATAGTTAAAAAATGCTGAAGCTTTCATAGAATCATAGTTAGAAAATGTTGAAGCTTTCAGAGGTCATCCAATGCAACTCATTTCACAGATAAAGGTATCAGGGCCTCAAAAAATTAGGTGGGCTACCAATAACCATTTCGGTGCAAATGGCAGAGGTTTGAATTTGAACTTATGTCTTCTGACTGTAAAATAATGCCTGTGGTTTTTGCAAAGGGTGACCTTATTACTTTCTTGCTAAAAATTGTAAAGAAATTCTCCAATGAGTAAGGTTACAGTGATGAAGCATGATACGCCACTTAGTAAATTAACAAGTATTTATTAATAAGGACTGATTTAAGTGCTTGGTATAGGAAGAAAATCCTCAAAATAAATTATTCCCAGTTTTAAGGAGCTTCCAATTCTGGTGGGGGAGCCAATATGCAAATAAATATGTATAAGAGACAGAGCAGAAGGAAAGCAATCTTATCCTGGAAAGCACTCACAGGTGACCTTAATCACCTTCAGGCTGATATTGTTTCTTGTGAGCTGCTGTTATACATGGCATTATATACTGTGTTTTGCAAAATAATACTTATTCATTTGTTTGATTTCCTGGATTTCCTCCATTGTACTAGATCTGGTGTCTCCAATGTTTCCACTGATCTCTTGATTGCTGAATCTAATAATATTTTCTCAATTTTCAATATTCTTGACCTCACTTGGTTTTTGTGATGCTTTTCCATCTCTGGGCAATTTTACTAGATGCCCCCCCCCCACAACCTCCTCCCATATCTGGAACTCTCTCTTATCATTTCTGCCTTCAAGTGCTCATTCAAATCCCATCTTTTCCAGGAAACCTTTTCCAATTTCCCTAAATTATAATGCCTTTGCCTATTGAGACTTTCCAACTTATCCTCTGTAGGGCTTGTTTGTACATAGTTGTTATATAGTTGTATGCCTCTTGTCTCCTTGAGATTAGGGCCTACTGGGGCAGGTAGGTGTTGCGATGGATAGAACATTGACCCTGGAGTCAGGAGGACCTGAGTTCAAATTCAGCCTCAGACATTTAATTACCTAGCTGTGTGATCTTGGGTAAGTCACTTAACCTCATTGCATTGCTCAAAGAAACAAATAAGAATCAAAAAAAAAAAAGGAGAGAGAGAGAGAGAATAGGGCCTTTTACCTTTTTTTTTTAATATTCACAGAGTTTAGCACAGAATCTGCTAAGGAGTAGGCAGTTTATAAGACAGTAGAATAGCCAGGCTGTTAGCGCTGTTGCTTTTTAGTATCACAATGTTGTCTTAATCATATTAACTCTCTCTCTGAGCCTCATTTTTTTATATATAAAACGGGAATTTTACTATCTCATACTTCCAGGTGGTACAGTGGATAGAGTGGTTAGAGCACTAAGTCTGGAGTGTGTATGATCAGTCTTCCTGAATTTAAGTCTGGTGTCAGTCAGCTTTCATTTCTGTGATTTACTTCAGTGTATTTGCCTCAGTTTTCTCATTTGTAAAGTGAACCAGAGAAGGAAATGGTTAACCATTCCAGGATCTCTGGCAGGAAAGTCCCAAATAGGATCACGAAGAAATAACAGCAAAGAAAAGCTTATAACTCATAGCACTGTTGTAAAGGTCAGGTGAGATGGCACATAGGAAGTGTTTTGCAAACCTTGAAGCAAGTATAAATGTTAGCTTTCATTATTAGGTACTGAAGTAAATGGGCAAGGTATGAGTTGTCTATCCTAAGCAATGTGATAGTGGTTTTTGTTTCTTTGGAAAGAGGATGGGGGAGTAATGCAATATCAAAGAGTATATTAGAGTATCCAGGGAATTAAATTGCAGAAGCAGGAATGGAATGGGGAAAGGCCTTGATGACTTGGTAGACTTGCTTTCTCTTTGGGATCCTCTAGCATTGTTATTTTTCACACGTATTTTTCACACTCTTATGGGAAGGAACTGAGATTCAATGTATATGTCTGGGACTGAGGACACATTTATAGATGGTAATTGTGGCTAAGCTCTTAGTCCATTTGTCTTATTTGAAAGCAATTTAAAAGCATTTATGATTTTCTTGCAAGAGGGTGAGGCCCAGGAAGTGCTTGGTAGTTGAGACCTGTCTAAGATTGTTCATTGATATTCTTTTTACAAATGTCTTTCAGGTCCAAATCTGATGGATGTGGGATGATACTGATAGGCCAGTATGATCTTGTGAGGTGGCATGTACTCTCCAAGTTAGAAGCTGAGTTTTCCTGGGCAGATGCCCAAGACCAAAAGATTCTTCCAAGGTCTTACACCTGACTAAAATCTGAGGCAGGACTTAAACATAAGACTTTCTGGGCAAAATATACAATCCTGGTTCTATTGAGGGAGGGGCCCTAACTGCCTTAGTAGAATACAATTTAGCTGCAGTTACTCTCCTTTCCACTGGGAGGCGGTCGCCTTAGTGACGGAATCAGCCAATGATAGACGCTGTTCTGGGCATGCGCACCAGCATATCCTTTACTTCGAACATAGAAGCTTTGCGCGTCGGCGGGGCAGTGCAGGACGGGCTTTCCACGGGCCTTTCTTCGGACTTTTGGAGCCACTACTCATTTTCCGAGTTTTGGGACTTTTGCCCCCATTCGGGCTTTTGTCACCTTTGCTCCTTGGCCGATTTTGTAAACTTTTGGCGTCTTTGCACAGGTAAGCTTTCTGAGCCGGGAGGGAAGGGCGGGGCAGAGCAGGCCGTGCAGAGCAGGCAATGTACGGCCCCTTTTTTTGCCGCACAGGCCCCTCTTTTTGCCTTTTAAGACTTTGCTAGTATTCTCTGGTGCTACTGCATTCTTATCTCCATTTAATTCCTCTCCTGAAAGCCCTACTTTCTCTGAGGAGTCTTCTGCTATCGTCAAAATGGCCACCGGAGAAGGTTCCCAGCCCGTCGTGGAAGCAGAACCCAGCCTGAGTTCGGTGGCACTGGAGAATTCACAACTTTGTAAGTTGTTTGTAGGAGGTCTTGCGGAGCATATTGATGAGTTTGCTCTTCGACAGTATTTTGGGGCCTTCGGCCATCTAAAAGACTGTATAATTTTGAAGAACGCCCAAACCCATCGTAACCGGGGCTTTGGCTTCATCACTTATTCCAGCGTTAATGAGGCCGATACAGCTATGGCGGCTTCGCCCCATTCAGTGAATGGTAACCAAGTGCACCTGAGGTGGGCAGTGACCCAGGAGGATGCTGCCAAGCCAGGGGCTTTTGCCCGTGTCAACAAGATCTTTGTGGGTGGTCTCAAAGGCGATATAACTGAGGTTGACCTGGTGAGGTACTTCTCACAGTTTGGACTGGTGGAGAACGCTGAGATTCTTATCAACAAGCAGTCAGGAAAGAAGCGTGGTTTTGGCTTTGTCCAGTTCTTTAACCACAATACTGCAGACAAGGCTGCTGTGGTCAAGGTCCACTATATCCGAGGCCACCAAGTGGAAGTCAGGAAGGCTTTGCCCAAGAAGCAAATACAGCCACCAAGCCTTGACCTGCCCATGCTAGAGAGCTGTTTTACCTGGAGGCCTTCCAGCCCAAGCTTTACTCTTGGCCTCCAAACTGCAAGAAACCTTAGCCCTGCACCTCTTTTCATTCCTACCCCCATGCTCCCATCTGCTGAGGACCCCAAACCTGAGTGGCCAAGTGCCAAAGCTGCTGAGTGGCCAAGTTCCAAAGCTGCTGAGTGGCCAAGTTCCAAAGCTGCTGAGTGGCCAAGTTCCAAACCTGATGGGTGGCCAAGTTCCAAATCTGATGGGTGGCTGAATCCCAAACCTGATGGGTGGCTGAGTCTCAAATCCACTGGGTGGCTGGGCCCAAAATTTTCAAAGGACTTAGACACCAAACCTGCTGGGAGCCTTGCCCCAGAACCTGAAAATGTTTATTCCTATGAATCAGTTGGGGGCCCTAAATCCAAGTCTGCTGGGAGCTTTGGGCTCAATCCTGTTGCAGTCTTTGACCCCAAATTTGACACAAGTCTCGTCTCCTCACTTACCACCAAACCTGTTGGTATCCCCAGACCCAAATCTGGTTGGTGCCTCGATTCCAAGCCTAGTTGGGATACTGATCCACAATTTGTGGAGGACCCCTATCCCAAACCTGTGAGGAGCCCTGACCCCAAAGCTGTGGGGGGTCTCAAACCGAAGCATGGTGGTGGATTCTGGGTCACCAAAGCCAAATCTGACACTACTACTGTCATTGGCACCAAGCCCAAGTTTTTCACTCATCCTGGATTCAAACCAGTGTATCCTTCCAACTTATATTCTAGCCACAGCCTAGATTCTGAGGCCAATTCTGCCCTTGGCTTCAACTATGACCCCAAGTCTGAATATCAACCCAGTTCAGGCCTTGACCCCAAACGCGGCACAAGCTTTAATCGAGCTTTTTATCTCCAATTTGGAGCTGTCAAACTCTCCAAACCAGACTCCTCTGACGAGGACATGGGCCCCATACTAGGCTCCTCTAGCCCTGGCCCAAGCCCAGGCTTAGGCCTGGCAAGTGACCCTTGCTATGACATCAGAAGAGGCACAGGGAACCTGATTGGCCGAGGCAGACCCTACTGTCGTTTCCGGATCTTCAGCGGAGGGCGTGATGACCAGATCGGAGGGAGTGATGACCAGACCGGAGGAAGTGATGACCAGACCGGAGTGAGTGATAATCAGACGAGCGCGAGAGGACCCCGAACCAGCTACAGTTTAAACCGACCCATTTTTAGATTGGGGAAAAGGCCTTGGGCTGGTAGAGAAAATCAGGGAGGGTCTTCCAGAGATACCTTCTGAGGTGGAGCCACCAGCTCTGAGGCAAATGGGAAGATTTGAGCATTTGGGGTTTTTTTGTTAACTACCTAGGTGATACAAGACAACTTCACCCTTTGGTGTCTCCCATTCCCCATTAAAATGAACTGCCCCACCTTATAGGATTTCTTCGTTGTAACCTTCATTGAATATGGAACTCTGTTTTTTTTTTTTATGATTATTTAGAACCTAGTAGTTTTATTAGCACCCAGAGGCTTGTTATTTGTTTATTTGGGGAACATGAGAAAGTTGAGTGTGGAATTGGTTAAGAGAGGGAGGAGTAGTTGAAATGAGGAGGTGACTATAGAAAGAAGGTACTGTTTAGTTGCCTCCTCTTCCTGGAAACTGGTTTAGTTTCTAGAAATGAACTTAGAGAAATTTTAAGTTCAGTTCTTTTTTCCTTGTTAAAACTTTGAATTTAAACGTGTATATTTTTCTTTAATACAGTTATGTTTGACAAAAAAAATGTCTACTTTTCCCCCCTCAAATCTCTTTATCAGTCTTTTAAGTTGCAATTCATTACTGTTTAAGTGCTTGCTATTTTCGCATTTTTGGCTATGGGTTCTTAAAAACAAAACCCAACATTTTTATTCAAAGATAAATTAAAAGCAAAATTGGCTCTGCATTCTATTACTGATGCGTGATTAGTAATTATATAGTTATTTAATTTTATATTCACATTTATATCTATTATATCTACTTATACAGTAATTATATATTAATTTCACTCCATAAACTCTAAGTTGGCAAGCCAGATTTCTGTGGCCCTGCATTCTCATTTAGTTTGTCACCTTCAATATTCAGAGTAAATATTTTAATCTTTTGTGTATCCTTTTCTACTCTGATTCAAATATTAATGGACTTCTTTGTTTTCCTCATACTTGGTTTGACTGCATTTTAATGTATTGCATTCCTGTACAAACATTTAGCTCCCATTCTTTCTGTTAATACTTGATATAAACCTAAAAGTTTAAATAACTTACTGTATATTGCTTTCATTTTGTTGTTCCCCCCCACACTGTGTACCTTTATTTGGAATTTGTTTTTCACTTCACAAAATTTTGAAAATACCTTGACTTAACAAAAGTTGTATGTGTGAATAAAGCATGAACTAATTTACTCATTCAATTTTATTACAATTTTATTCATTTATTTTTCCATTACAAATTTACTCATTTTTTATTACAAAGTTAGTCATTTATTTTCTTAATAAATAAAAAGTTTCTGTGGTCACAGATAATTTAGTGCCCCCATCAGAGCTGCAAAACAAAGCAAAAGAGCCCCCAAAGTCAAAACCTCGACCCAGAAGAGAGCTGGGAAATTACAGCAGAAACAAATCAGTCATTTCTCCAGGCTGGGTCAAGGGAGGGAGAGAGCTGGTGTGGGATCTTAGCACGAGAAGAGGATTCTTGATGACACTTTGTTGGGGTCAAGAGGCAATGGGTCTGCTTCTGGCTGATGGGGTGATCCAAGCTCAGAAGGGAAAGAGCTAGAAACTGCAGGTGGAGTCTGACCTGGAAGGCCAGTGCTAGTCCATGGATGGGGCTGGGGTGGCTAGTGGGGTGTGGAAAGGCTTCTAATCAATCCTGTTTGGAATAGGGTCTGGCACCAGGAAGCTAAGGCACAGAGTTGTTACAACAATGGGCAATATAGGAACTTTAGCTTGAACAAAGCCTTTGGATTTCTGGGATCTCTTCTCCCTCTCCCTTCCTCCTCCTCCCTCTCCCCACCCCCCGGCCTCTCCCCCTGTCTTTGTCTATCTCTCTGTGTGTCTCACTGTCCTCTCTCCTGCTTCTGCTCTCCTGTCTTCTTACGCTCTCTGTCTTCTCCCTCTTGCTTTCTCTCCCCAATACACACTTAGTGTTGGTCATATATTGTGTAAATTGAATAGTCAATATATTATTAGTCATGTAGTGAGTATGTCATATGTATTGTTTCAAAGATATAGAAGTAAAAATACAGGCACTTCTATCTGAATTTATATATACATTCATATTTTATATGGTACAAAAATCAGGATTACATATTGACTACAGCTATGCCATAGGACCTGCATCTCTGCAAATCAGCTTTACCATGGTCTCAACTTTACCATGAACCAGGCATAAGGAACTCTGGCCATCTCTCTAGATCTTTGTCTTTTCCTTTCTTTCTGTCCCCCTTTCTGTATTTCTATGTACATATATTTGATAGTAACCACATAGTACATGGATTAAATAGTTTTTATAAAAGTATCAATATATAATAGAGCTCACTAAATACAAATATAAATGTCCAAACATATATATATATATATATATATATATATATATATATATATATATATATATGGATTTTTTGTAATCTGGAGAAACAGCAGGAATAGAAACTCTGATGCTATATTTCTCTGTCCCAGGAACAGAGTCTCAGAACAGCATTGCACAAGGAATAGGTTCATTGTAGTTGTAGCAGGAATCAGGTAATCCCACCCCTCTCCCCATCATATCTCAAGTTTTGGCAGTGATTCTATTTACATAAAATAGATTCTATAATTATCTGACTATATATATATATATATATATATATATATATATATATATATATATATATATATATATGTATGATTGGCCCTTCTTAGTTACTTAGTTATCAAGGAGATATATATAGAGAGAATAGAGTACATGAATACATACATGACAGAAGGGGATCTGCATGTGTTACCCACTTACCATATACACACACATGTATCAGGATGTGCATATTTTTACAATTTTGTCTATTTTGGGATGAAGAATAGGAGAAAGAAACTTCCTAAAGCCGTTTTTCTCTATCCCTGCCCTTGGAACTCAGACAATTCTTGTTGCTCGTAGAAGTCAAGGCCGCAGGTTTCACTTGAACCCGGCATGCATTCTTTTTGATCTCTCTCTCCCTCTCCACTGATTGGTAATGATCGTCTTTCTAGTTGGGTAAATGTCAAATAATAGTATTTTATAAAATTCATGGTATCTTGTGCATTTCTGTGTTTAAGTGTGAGTGTGTATAAGTCTCCATATATATTATATATATATATGTGATATATTTATATATATATATATATATTCATGTGTGTCTAGTATATATGTATGTGTAGAGAGAGAATAGAATATATGAATACATACATCATAGAAGAGCATCTATATGTTACTCACATACTATACACACGCACACACACACACACACACACATATATATATATATATATATATATATATATATATATATCTGAAGATGCACACATTTTTAAATTTTGACATTGAAAATAGGAAAAAGAAACTTCCTAAAGCCATTTTTCTCTATCCCTGGCCTTGGAACTCAGAAGATTCTTGTCCCTTGTAGAGCTGAAGGCACAAGTTTCACCTGAACCCAGCCTGCAATCTTTTTTTGGCTTCTCTCCCTCTCCTCTATCAGGTCATGATTGTCTTTCTATATTTTGTAAATATCAGGTAATAGCATTTTGTATAATTTATGGTATCTTCATTATGTGTGTGTGTATATGTGTGGTTATATATATCAGTCTCGAGATATATATAAATACAGATATACATATATATGTGTGTGTGTGTGTGTGTGTGTGTGTGTCTGATATATATATATATATATATATATATATATATGTATTCAGAGAGAGAGAGAGAAAAGAGTTTATGAATACATATATCACAGAAGAGGCTGTATATGTGTTACCCATGCTATACACACATATATCAAGATGTGCATATTTTTAATTTTTCTTTATTTCTACTATAAGAATAGGAGAAAAAAAGCTTCTAAAAGCCATGGTTCTTGATCCCTGGCCTTGGAACTCAGAAGGTTCTTGTCCCACATGCAGCTGAAGGCCCCAGGTTTTACGTAAACCCAGCCTGCATTTTGGTCTCTCTCCCTCTCCTCTGTCTTGGCATGATCATCTTTCCATATTGTATAAATATCATGTAATAGTATTTTATATAATTTCTGCTATCTTCTGTGTATGTGTGTGTATGTCTCTTTCTCTCTCTCTCTCTCTCTCTCTCTCTCTCTCTCTCTCTCTCTCTTATATATATATATATATGTATGTATATATATATATACACACACACACATACACATGCATGTGTGTCTAGTATATATGTATGTATAAATAGAGAGAATAGAGTATATGTATACGTATATGACAAAAGATGGTCTTCATGTGTAACCCTGTTTCTATACACAGATATATCAAGAGGTGCTTATTTTCAAATCTGGCTTTCTTTCTACTATAAATATAGGAGAAAGAAGCTTACTGACACCTTGCTTCTCCATCTCTGGCCTTGCAACTCAGAAGACTTTTGTCCCTAGTATTGCTCAGGACCTCAGGTTTCACCTGAACCCAGCCTGAATTCTTTATGGTCTCTCTCCCTGCCCTCTGTCTGGTCATGATCAGGTTTCTATATTGTGTAAAAATCAATTAATAGTATTTTAAGAAAATCATAGAATCATCTGTGTGTGCGTGTGTGTGTATATAGATATATAGATATATCTCTGTGTGTGTGTATATATATGTATATATAATACATACACACACACATATATATATATATAGTGTGTGTGTGACTAGTATCTATGTATTTATAGAGAGTGACAATAGAGTACATAAATACCTATATTACCAAAGAGTATCTACATGTGTTACCCACTTACTATACATACACACACACACACACACACACACACACACACACACACACAAACATATACATCAAGATGTACGTATTTTTACAATTTTCTCTATTTTGAGATGAAGAATAGGACAAAGAAACTTCCTAAAGCCATGTTTCTCTATCCCTGACCTTGGAACTCAGAAGGTTTTTGTCCTTCATAGAGCTCCAGGTCCCAGGTTTCACCTGAATATGGCCTGTATTCTTTTATTCTTTTTGGTCTCTTTCCCTCTCCTCTGTCTGGTCATAATCATCTTTCTGTATTGTGTAAATATCAGTAATCATATTTTGTTTAGTTTATGGTACTTGTGTGTGTGTGTTTGTATGCGTGGAGATATATATATATATATATATATATATATATATATATATATATATATATATATATATATATATATGTCTCTGTCTCTCCATACATATATATCTATCTCTATCTATATCTATATATCTATCCTTAAATATCTATATATATACATATATATATCTTTTTATAAATGTATATATGCGAGTGTGTCTAGTATATATGTATGCACAGAGAGAGAGAATAGAGTATATGAACACATAAATCACAGAAGCAGATCTACATGTGTTACCCATATACTACACACACACACACACACACACACACACACACACACACACACACACAGATATATCCACATGGGCATATTTTTAAATTGTTCTTTACTTCGACTATAAGAATAGGAGAATGAAGATTCCTAAAGCCATGGTTCACTATCCCTGGTGTTGGAACTCAGAAGGCTCTTGTACCTAGTAGAAGTCAAGGCCCCAGGTTCTGCCTGAAGCCGGCCTGCATTCTTTTCTGGTCTCTCTCCTTCTCCTCTATCTGGTCATGATCATCTTTCTATATTAGGTAAATACCATATATTATTATTTTATAAAATTCATGGTTTCTTGTTTATATGTGTGTGTTCATCTGTGTATGCGTGTACATGTCTTTCTTTCCCTCTGTCTCTCTCTAACAATCTATGTATTTTATCTATCTATCTATCTATCTATCTATCTGTCTATATGCATATATATATATATATCTCTTTTATAAATGTATATATGCGAGTGTGTCTAATATATATGTATGCACAGAGAGAGAGAATAGAGTATATGAACACATAAATCACAGAAGAGGATCTACATGTGTTACCCATATACTATACACACACACACACACACACATACAGATATATCCACATGGGCATATTTTTAAATTATTCTTTACTTCGACTATAAGAATAGGAGAATGAAGATTCCTAAAGCCATGGTTCACTATCCTTGGTGTTGGAACTCAGAAGGCTCTTGTACCTAGTAGAAGTCAAGGCCCCAGGTTCTGCCTGAAGCCGGCCTGCATTCTTTTTTGGTCTCTCTCCTTCTCCTCTAACTGGTCATGATCATCTTTCTATATTAGGTAAATACCATATATTATTATTTTATAAAATTCATGGTTTCTTGTTTATATGTGTGTGTTCATCTGTGTATGCGTGTACATGTCTTTCCCTCTGTCTCTCTCTAACAATGTATCTATGTATTTTATCTATCTATCTATCTATCTATCTATCTATCTATCTATCTATCTAAATATTTGCGTGTGTACAGTTATATATGTATGTGTAGAGAGATAGAGCATGGAGTATATCAATTCATATATGATAGAAGAGGGTCCACATGTTATGTATATGTGTGTATAAGCCTCTCTATGTGTATGTACGTGTGTGTTGTGTATATATGTATCTATAGGGTGAGAGAATATAGTGTATATGAATACATACATCACTGAAGAGGAGCTACATGTGTTACCCACTTACTATGTATACACACTTATATATCAAGATGAGCAGATTTTTACAATTTTCTCTATGTTTAGATGAAGAATAAGAAAAAGAAACTTCTGAAAGTCATGTTTCTCTATCCCTGGACTTGGAACTCAGCAGGTTCTTGTCCCTTGTAAAGGTCAAGTCCCCAGATTTCACATAAACCAGCCCTGCATTCTTTTTGGTCTCTTTCCTTCTCCTCTGTCTGGTAATGATCGTTTTTCTAAATTGTATAAATATCACAAAATAGTATTTTCTTAAAAATTCATGGATTCTTGCATATCTGTGGGGGGGTAGGTATGGATATATATTTGCATGTATATTTATATACATATGCGTGTGTCTAGTATATATGTCTATGTACTGAGAGGGAGAATAGAATATGTTTGCATGTGGATATATATATATATATATACATATATGTGTGTAGTATATATGTATGTAGAGAAAGAGAAAAGAGTATATGAAATACACACACATATATATGTGTGTATGTATGTGTGTGTGTGTGTGTGTGTGTATTAGAACAGAACTACAGGTGTTTCCCAGTTATTACACATGCATATATCAAGATGTGCATATTTTTAGATTTTTCTTTATTTTTCCGAAAAAAATAGGAGAAATAAAATTCCTAAGGAAATGGTTCTCCATCCCTGGCCTTCCAACTCACAAGGTTCTTGTCCCTCATATAGGTCAAGGGCCCAGGTTTTCTAAGTTGTATAAATATCAAAAAATAGTATTTTTTTATAATTCATGTATTATTGCATATCTGTGTGTAGGTGTGTGAGATTATGTGTGTGTATGTATATGTGTGTGTGTGTGTGTATAGGCATATACGTGTGTGTCTAGTATATATGTCTGTGTATAGAAAGGGAGAATAGAATATATTCATACATATATCACAGAAGAGGGTCTACATGTGTTACCCACATAGTATATACATACACAGATATATCAAGATGTGCTTATTTTTAAATTTTTCTCTCTTTTGATTTTGAGAATAGGAAAAAGAAACTTCCTAAAGCCGTGTATCTCTGTCCCTTGCTATACACACACACACACACACACACACACACACACACACACACACACACATCAAGATATACATATTTTTACGGTTTTCTCTATTTTGAGATGAAGAATAGAAAAAAAAAACTTCCTTAAGCTTTGTTTCTCTATCACTGGCATTGGATCACAGAAGGTTCTTATCCCTCGTAAAGGTCAAGGCCCCATGTTTCACCTGAACCTGGCCTGCATTCTTTTTGATCTCTCTCCTTCTCCTCTATCTGGTTAAGATGATCTTTCTATATTAGGTAAATATCATATATTATTATTTTATATAATTCATGGTGTCTTGTTTATTTGTGTGTGTTCATGTGTGTATGTATATACATGTCTTTCTCTCCCTAACAATCTATATATTTTATCTATATCTATATCTATATATCTATATCTATATCTATATCTATATCTATATCTATATCTATACGTATCTAATCTATATCTGTGTCTATATCTATATCTATACCTATCTAATCTATGTCTGTATCTATATCTATCTATATCTATATCTATATATGTTTACACATATTTGGGTGTGTCCAGTATGTATGTATGTGTAGAGAGATAGAGCATGGAGTATATCAATACATATATGATAGAAGAGGATCCACATGTTATCATTTATATGTGTCTATATGTCTCTCTCTTTATGTGTATGTCTGTGTGTCTTGTATATATGCATCTATAGGGTGAGAGAATATAGTGTATATGAATACATACATCACCAAAGAGGAGCTACATGTGTTACCCACTTACTATGTATACACACATATATCAAGATGAGCAGATTTTTACAATTTTCTCTATGTTTACATGAAGAATAAGAAAAAGAAACTTCCGAAAGCCATGTTTCTCTATCCCTGGCCTTGGAACTCAGAAGGTTCTTGTCCCTTTTAGAGGTCAAGTCACCAGATTTCACCTAAACCCAGCCTGCATTTTTTGGTCTCTCTGCCTCTCCTATGCCTGGTAATGATCATTTTTCTAAATTGTATAAGTATCAAAAAATAGTATTTTTTAAGATTTATGGATTCTTGCCTTTCTGTGTAGGGGCGTTTGGCTGTGGGTATGGATATATATATGTGTGTATGTATATACATATACATATATATAAACATATTTATAGACATATGCATGTGTGTCTAGTATATATGTCTGTATATTGAGAGGGAGAATAGAATATATTCATACATATATCACAGAAGAGGGTCTACATGTGTTACCCACATTTTATACACATAAACAGAATATCAAGATGTGCATATTTTTAATTTTTCTCTCTTTTGATATTGAGAAGAGGAAAAAGACACTTCCTAAAGCCATATTTTTCTTTCCCTGGCTTTGGAACTCAGAAGGTTCTGGTCCCTCATAGAGCTCCAGGCCCCAGGTTTCACCTCAACCTAGCCTGCATTCTTTCTGGTCTCTCTCCCTCTCCTCTGTCTGTTAATGATTGTCTTTCTAGGTTGTGTAAATATCAAATAATAGTATTTTATAAAATTCATGATATCTTGTATATATGTGTGTATCTGTCTTTCTCTCTGTCTGTGTGTGTATGTGTCTTGTATATATGTATCTATAGGTTGAGAGAGAATAAAGGATATGATTACATATATCACAGTATAGGATCTACATGTGTTACCCACTTACTATACACACGAATATCTAAATGTGCATATATTAAATTTTTCTTTATTTTGAGTATATGAATAGGAGAAAGAAGCTTCTTAAACCCATGGTTCTCTCTCCTGGATCTTGGAAATTAGAAGGTTGTGTCGCTAGGAGAGGTCCAGGCCCCAGGTTTCACCTGAACTGAGAAGTTTCTTGTCCCTCATACAGCTGAATGCCCCAGGTTTCACCTGAAACCAGCCTGCAATCATTTTGGTCTCTCACCCACTCCTCTGTCTGGTCCTGATCAGCTTTCTGTATTGTATAAATATCAATTAATAGTATTTTATGAAATTCATGCAATCATCTCTATGTGTGTGTATATATATATATATATATATATATATCTTTCTCTTTTTTGTATAATACATAATAATACATATGTGTGTGTGTGTGTGTGTGTGTGTGTGTGTGTCTAGTATCTCTGTATTTATACAGAGTGGCAATAGGGTACATGAACATATATATATATATATATATATATATATATATATATATATATATATATATATCACCGAAGATGATCTACATGTGTTACCCACTTACTACACACACACACACACACACACATCAAGATAATATATTATTATTTTATAAAATTATGAATTTTATAAAATAATAATATATTATCTTGATGTGTGTGTGTATCTTCTTTATTTGTGTGTGTTCATGTGTTTATGTATACACATGTCTTTCTCTCTCTAACAATATATATATATATATATATTTGCATGTGTCCAGTATATATGAATGTGTAGAGAGATAGAGTATGGAGTAGATCAATACATATATGATAGAAGAAGGGCCACATGTTATCATGTATATATGTGCATATGTCTCTATATGTATGTGTGTTATATATATGCATCTATAGGGTGAGAGAATATAGTGTATATGAATATATACATCACCGAAGAGGAGCTACATGTGTTATCCACTTACTATGTATATACACATATGTCAAGATGAACAGATTTTTACAACTTTCTCTATGTTTAGATGAAGAATAAGAAAAAGAAACTTCCAAAAGCCATGTTTCTCTATCCCTGGCCTTGGAACTCAGAAGGTTCTTGTCCCTTGTAAAGGTCAAGTCACCAGATTTCACCTAAACCCGGCCTGCATACTTTTTGGTCTCTGTCCCTCTCCTCTGTCTGGTAATGATCATCTTTCTGGATTGTGTAAATATCAAATAATTTTATTTTACAAAATTCATGGTATCTTGTATATTTGTGTGTATGTCTCACTCTGTCTCTCTCTCTCTTTCTCTCTCTCTCTCTCTCTATACACACATTCATATATTTATACACACATTTATGTGTATATATGTGAGTGTATGTCATATATATATATATGGACATAGAGAATAGTGTATATGAATACATATATGACAGAAAAGGATCTGCATGTGTTACCAACTTAGTATGTACACATACATATATATGAAGACGTGCATATTTTTTCAATTTTCTGTATGTTTAGATGAAGAATAGGAAAAGGAAACTTCCTAAAGCCATGTTTCTCTATCCCTGGCCTTGGAACTCAGCATATTCTTGTCCCTCGTAGAGGTCGAGGTCCCAGGTTTCACCTGAACACGGCCTGCATTCTTTTTGGTCTCTCTACCCTGTCTGGGTCATCTTTCTAATTTGTGTAAATATCGTAAAAATAGTGTTTTATTAAATTCATGGTATCTTGTATATGTGTGTGGTGTGTGGTTATAAGTGTGAATATATACATATATATATGTATATATATATATATATATATATATATATATATATATATATATACATATATATATGTATATACATCATTGTATCTAGTATATATACCTGTGTAGAGAGATAGAGAATAGAGTATATGAGCACATAAATCACAGAAGAGCACCTACATGTGTTTCCCACATACTATATACACACATAGATATATCAAGATGTGCATCTTTTTAATTTTTCTCTATTTTGATATTGAGAAGAGGAAAAAGAAACTTCCTAAAGTCATTTTTTTCCATCCCTGTCTTTGGAACTCAGAAGGTTCTGGTCCCTCATAGAGCTGAAGGCCCCAGGGTTCACCTGAACCCGGCATTCATTCTTTCTGGTCTCTCTCCTTCTCCTCTGTCTGGTCATGAACATCTTTCTGTATTGTATAAATATCAGGTAATAGTATTTTATAAAATTGGTGCTGTCTTCTGTGTTTGCATGTTGATATATATGTCTCTCTTTGTGTCGAGATACATATGTATGTATATAGAGAGACATATATACATATGTGTGTGTCTGTGTCTAGTATATATGTTTGTATAGAGAGAAAAGAGTATATGAATATTATATATATGTATATATATACACACACACACACGCACACACATGCACACACACACACACACACACACATATCGCAGAACGGATCTGCATGTGTTTCCAGTTATTGCACATGTATACATCAAGATGTGCATATTTTTAAATTTTTCTTTATTTTTACTATAAAAATAGGAGAAAGAAACTGCTTAAGGATGTGATTTTCCATCCCTGCCCTTTCAACTCACAAGGTTCTTTTCCACCGTATAGGTCAAGGACCCAGGTTTCACCTGATCCCAGCCTGATTTCTTTTTGGTCTCTCTCCCTCTCCTCTGTCTGGTAATGATCATCTTTGTATATTTTACAAATATCAAATAATAACATTTTATAAAATTCATGGAATTTTCTGTATAGGAGTGTGTGCATATATACATACATATATATATATATATATATATATATATATATATATATATATATATATGCCCTTGTTTCTCTTTCTACATATGTTTACACACACATATATAAATATATATATATATATATATTATTTGTTTATACATGCATATATCTATTTATTGGTGCATCTAGTATCTATGTATTTATAAAGAGGGACAATAGAGTACATGAATACATATGTTATCAAAGAAGATCTACATGTGTTAGCTACTTACTATACACACACAGACAAACACACACACACATACATCAAGATGTGCATATTTTTACAATTTTCTCTATTTGGAGATGAGGAACAGGACAAACAAACTTCCTAAAGCCGTGTTTCTCTATCCCTGACTTTGAAACTCAGAAGATTTTTGTCCCTTGTAGAGCTCTAGGTCCAAGGTTTCACCTGAATTTGGGTTGAATGTTTTTTGGTCTTTCTCCATCTCCTCTGTCTGGACATGATCATCTTTAGGTATTGTGTAAATATCAGGTAATAGTATTTTGTTTAATTTATGGTACTTGTATATATATATGGTGGATATATATGTCTGTCTGTCTCTCCATACATCTATATCTATATCTATATCTATATCTGTATCTATATCTATATCTATATCTATATCTATATCTATATCTACATCTATATCTATATATATCATTGCATATATATGTGTGTATCTATATATACATGTATATATATATATGTTATACATTTATATATGTGTGTATGTCTAGTATATATATGTATGCACAGAGAGAGAGAGTAGAGTATATGAATGCATATATCACAGAAGAGGTTCTACATGTGTTACCCACATACTACATACACACACTGATATGTCCAGGTGTACATATTTTTAAATTGTTCTTTACTTCGACTAGAAGAATAATAGAATGAAGCTTCCTAAAGCCATGGTTCACTATCTCTGGCCTTGTAACTTAGGAGCTTCTTGTCCCTAGTAGTGCTCAAGGCCCAAGATTTCACCTGAACCCGGCCTGCATTCTTTTTGGTCTCTCACCCCCTCCTCTGTCTGGTAATGATCATCTTTCTAGGTTGTGTAAATAGGAAATAATAGTATTTTATAAATTTCATGGTATCTTGTGTATTTGTGTATATGTTTGTCTTTATATAATATATATATATATATATATATATTCAGATATATACATAATAGTGTGTGTCTAGTATATAGGTATGTGTAGAGAGAGAGAATAGAATATATTTTATAGATATACCACAGAAGAGCATCTGTATGTGTTACTCACATATTATATACTCACATATATATATATATATATATATATATGAAGATGCACACATTTTCAAATTTTGTTATTGAGAGTAGGAAAAAGAATCTCCCTAAAGCCATTTTTCTCTATTCCTGGCCTTGGAACTCAGAAGGTTCTTGTCCCTCCTAGAGCTGAAGGCCCAAGATTCACCTGAACCCAGTCTGCATTCTTTTTTGTCTTCTCTCCCTCTTCTCTATCAGGTCATGATTGTCTTTCTATATTTTGTAAATACCAGGTAATAGTATTTTGTATAATTTATGGTATCTTCTGTATGCGTGTGTGCGTATGTGTATGTGTGGTTATATATATCTGTCTCTCTCTCTCTCTGTCGAGAGAGAGAGAGAGAGAGAGAGAGAGAGAGAGAGAGAGAGAGAAAAGAGTATATTACTACATATATCACAGAAGAGGATCTATATGTATTACCCATACCATACACACACATATATCAAGTTCTGCTTATTTTTTAGTTTTCTTTGTTTTGACTATAAGAATAGGAGAAAGAAACTTGAAAAAGCCGTGTTTCTCGATCCCTGGCCTTGGACCTCAAAAGGTTCTTGTCCCTTATACAGCTGAAGGTCCCAGGATTCACCTGAATCCAGCCTGCAATCATTTTGGTCTCTCTCCCTCTCCTCTGTCTGGTCATGATCAGCTTTCTATATTGTGTAAATATCAAATAATAGTATTTTATAAAATTCATGGAATCATCTCTGTGTGTGTGTGTGTGTGTGTGTGTGTGTGTATATATATCTTTCTCTTTTGTACAATATATATATATATATATGTGTATGTGTGTGTCTAGTATCTCTGTATTTATAGTGACAATAGAGTACATGAATACATATATCACTGAAGATGATCTACATGTGTTACCCACTTGATACACACACACACACATCAAGATATGCATATTTTTACAATTTTCTCTATTTTTAGATGAAGAATAGAAAAAAAGAAACTTCCTCAAGCTTTTTTTCTCTATCCCTGGCATTGGAACTCAGAAGGTTCTTATCCCTACTAGAGGTTAAGTACCCAGGTTTCACCTGAACCCAGCCTGCATTCTTTTTGTTCTCTCCTTCGCCTTTATGTGGTCATGATCATCTTTATATTTTAGTTAAATATCATATTTTTTATATAATTCATGGTATCTTGTTTATTTGTGTGTTCATGTGTGTATGTGTGTACATGTCTTTCTGTCTCTAACAATCTATCTATCTATATATATATATACATATTTGTGTGTATACAGTATATATGAATGTGTAGAGAGATAGAGCATGGAGTACATCAATGCATATATGATAGAAGAGGATCTACATGTTATCATGTATATATGTCTCTCTTTATATGTATGAGATATATATATATATATATATATATATATATATATATATAGTCAGAGAATGTAGTGTATATGAATACATACATCACCGAAGAGGAGCTACATGTGTTACCCAATTGCTATGTATACACACATATATCAAGATGAGCAGATTTTTACAATTTTCTCCATGTTTAAATGAAGAATAAGAAAAAGAAATTTCCAAAAGCCATGTTTCTCTATCCCTTGCCTTGGAACTCAGAAGGTTCTTGTCCCTTGTAAAGATCAAGTCCCCAGATTTCAGCTAAACCCGGCCTGCATTCTTTATGGTCTCTCTCCCTCTCCTCTGTCTGGTAATGATCATTTTTCTAAATTGTTTAAGTATCAAAAAATAGTATTTTTTAAGATTCATGCATTCTTGCCTATCTATGTGGGGGAGTGTGGGTGTGGGTATGGATCAATATTTATATGTATATACATATATATTTATGTATTTATATAAACATATTTATAGACATATGTGTGTGTCTAGTATATATCTCTGTGTATTGAGTGGGAGAATAGAATATATTCATACATATATCACAGAAGAGGGTCTACATGTGTTACCCACATTTTATACACATAAACAGAATATCAAGATGTGCGTATTTTTAATTTTTCTCTCTTTTGATATTGAGAAGAGGAAAAAGACACTTCCTAAAGCCATATTTTTCTTTCCCTGTCTTTGGAACTCAAAAGGTTCTGGTCCCTCATAGAGCTCCAAGCCCCAGGTTTCACCTAAACCCGGCCTGCATTCTTTTTGGTCTCTCTCCCTCTCCTCTGTCTTTTAATGACTGCCTTTTAGGCTGTGTAAATATTAAACAATAGTATTTTATAAAATTCATGGAATTTTCTGTATAGTAGTGTGTATATAGGTATATATGCCCTTTCTCTTTCCATATGTGTGTATGTATATATATGCATATATATATGTATGTATATATATATATATATGCATATATATGTATGTGTGTATTTTTGTTTATACATACGTATATCTCTATAGATTTATGGGTGTGTCCAGTATCTATGTATTTATAAAGAGGGACAATAGAGTACATGAATACATATGTTACCAAAGATCTACATGTGTTAGCCACTTACTATACACACACACACACACACACACACACACACACACACACACACATATCAAGATGTGCATATTTTTTACAATTTTCTTTATTTGGAGATGAGGAATAGGACAAAGAATCTTCCTAAAGCCGTGTTTCTCTATCGCTGACCTTGAAACCCAGAAGGTTTTTATCCCTTGTAGAGCTCCAGGTCCAAGGTATCACCTGAGTCTGGGCTGAATTCTTTTTGGTCCCTCTCCATCTCCTCTGTCTGGTCATGATCGTCTTTCAATATTGTGTAAATATCAGGTAATAGTATTTTGTTTAATTTATGGTACTAGTATATGGCAGATATATATGTCTGTCTGTCTGTGTCTCCATACATCTATATCTATATCTATATCTATATCTATATCATCTATATCTATATCTGTATATTTATCTATATCTATATATGTATCTATATATCTATATCTTTTTATACATTTATATATGCGTGTATGTCTAGTATATATGTATGCACAGAGAGAGAGAATAGAGTATCTGAATACATATATCACAGAAGAGGTTCTATATGTGTTACCCACATACTACATACACACACTGATATATCCAGACGTGCATATTTTTAAATTGTTCTTTACTTCGACTAAAATAATAATAGAATGAAGCTTCCTAAAGCCATGGTTCACTATCCCTGGCCTTGGAACTTAGAAGGTTCTTGTCCCTAGTAGTGGTCAAGGCCCCAGGTTTCACCTAAACCCGGCCTGCATTCTTTTTGGTCTCTCTCCCTCTCCTCTGTCTGGTAATGATCATTTTTCTAAGTTGCCTAAATATAAAAAAAATAGTATTTTTTATAATTCATGGTTTCTTACATATCTGTGTGAGGGTGTGTGTGGATATATATATCTATATCTATATATATAGATAGATAGATAGATAGATAGATAGATAGATAGATAGATAGATACATGTATATAGACATATACGTGTGTCTCATATATATGTCTGTGTATAGAAAGAGAGAATAGAATATATTTATACATATATCACAGAAGAGGGTCTACATGTGTTACCAACATAGTATATACATACACAGATATATCAAAATGTGCTTATTTTTAAATTTTTCTCTCTTTTGATTTTAAGAATTGGAAAAAGAAACTTCCTAATGCCATGTTTCTCTATCCCTGACCTTTGAACTCAGCAGGTTCTTGTCACTCATAGAGGTCGATGCCCCAGGTTTCACCTGAACCCGGCCTGCATTCTTTTTGGTCTCTCTACCTGTCCTCTGTCTGTTAATGGTCATCTTTCTAATTTTGTAAAAGTCATAAAAATAATATTTTATAAAATTCATGATGTCTTGTATATGTTTGTGATGTGTGGTTGTGTGTATGAATATATATATATATATATAAATAATATTTATATATATGTATATATCATTTTATCTAGCATATATATGTAGAGAGAGAATAGAGCATATGAACACATAAATCACAGAAGAGCATCTACATGTGTTTCCCACATATTATACACACACACAGAGATATATCAAGATGTGCATATTTTTAATTTTTCTCTATTTTCATATTGAGAAGAGGAAAAAGAAACTTCCTAAAGCCATATTTTTCCTATCCCTGGCTTTGGAACTCAGAAGGTTCTGGTCCCTCATAGAGCTGAAGGCCCCAGGTTTCACCTGAGCCCTACATGCATTCTTTCTGTTCTCTCTCCTTCTCCTCTGTCTGGTCATGATTGTCTTTCTAGATTTTGTAGATATCAGGTAATAGTATTATTTAAAATTTATGTTGTCTTGTGTATTTGTGTGTGTATGTCTCTCTCTCTCTCTCTCTCTCTCTCTATATATATATATATAATGCATATATGTGTGTGTGTGTGTGTGTGTGTGTGTGTGTGTAGTATATCTGTAAGTACAGAAAGAGAGATAGAATAGATTGTCTGAAGACATATGTGACAGAAGGGACTCTTCATGTGTAAACCTGTTTCTATACTCACATATATCAAGATGTGCTTCTTTTTAAATTTTTCTTTATTTAGACTAGAAAAATAGTAGAGAAAAGCTTCCTAAATCCTTGCTTCTCAATTCCTGGCCTTGGAACTCAGAAGATTCTTGTCCCTTAGTAGAGCTTAAGGCCCCAATTTTCACCTGAACCCGGCCTGAATCATTTTTGGTCTCTCCCTTGCCTTCTGTCTGGTCATGATCGTCTTTCTATATTGTGTAAATATCATATAATAGTATTTTATTAAATTCATGGAATCATCTGTATGTGTATACTCATGCATCTGTGTGTGTGTAGATGAACATGTCTTTCTCTTTCCATATATATGTGTGTCTGTCTATATATGTGTGTGTCTGTATGTATATATAGAGAGAATAGAGTACATGAAAACATATATCACTGAAGAGGATCTACATGTGTTACCCACTTACTATAGACACACACACACACACACACACACACATATCAAGATTTACCCATTTTTACAATTTTCTCTATTTTGAGATGAAGAATAGAAAAAAGAAACTTCCTAAAGCCATGTTTTGCTATCCCTGGCCTTGGATCTCAGATGTTCTTGTTCTTCGTGGAGCTCAAGGCCCCATGTTTTATTTGAGCCCGGCCTGCATTCTTTTTGCTCTCTCTCCTTCACCTCTGTCTGGTTATGATCATCTTTCTATATTGTATAAATAGCAGGTAATAGTAATTTATACAATTTGCGGTGTCTTCTGTTTTTGCGTTTGTGTGTGTGTGTGTTTGGATTTATATGTCTCTCCTTCTCTCTCTCTCTCTCTCTCTCTCTCTCTCTCTCTCTCTATATATATATATATATATATATATATATATGATTGTCTTTCTATATTTTGTTAATATCAAATAATAGTATTTTATAAAATTCATGGAATCTTCTGTTTATGAGTGTGTATATATATATATATATCTTTGTCTCTCTTTCCATATATATGTATTTATACATACATATATTTATATATATTTGTGGGTGTGTCTAGTATCTATGTATTTATAAAGAATGACAATAGAGTACATGAATACATATATTCCCAAAGAGCATCTACATGTGTTACCCACTTACTATATACACAAACACACATATACACATATATCAAGATGTGGATATTTTTACATTTTTCTCTATTTTGAGATTTTGAATAGGACCAAAAAAACTTCCTAAAGCTGTGTTTCCCTATCCCTGACACTGGAACTCAGAAGGTTTTGTCCCTGGTAGACCTCAAGGCACCAGGTTTCACCAGAATCCAGCCTGAATTCTTTTTGTTCTCTCTCCGTCTCCTTTGTGTTGTCATGATCGTCTTTCTGTATTGTGTAAATATCAAGTAATGTGTTTGGTTTAATTTATGGTACCTGTGTTTGTGTGTTTGTGCATATGTGTGAATATATATGTCTGTCTGTCTTTCTCCATATGTGTGTATACACATATATATGTATATATGTTTTTATATGTGTGTATATGTGTGTGTCTGGTATGTATGTATGCACAGAGAATATGGTATATGAATACATATATCACAGAAGAGGATCTGCATGTGTTACCCACATACTTTATATACACACACAGATATATCCAGATGTACATATTTGTAAACTGTTCTTTACTTTGAATAAAAGAATAGGAGAATGAAGCTTCCTAAAGCCATGGTTCACTATCCCTGGCCTTGGAACTCAGAAGGTTCTTGTCACTAGTAGAGGTCAAGGCCCCAGGTTTCACCTGAACCCAGCCTGCATTCTTTTTGGTCTCTCTCCCTCTACTCTGTCTGGTAATGATTGTCTTTCTAGGTTGTATAAATATCAAAAAAATGTATTTTATAAAATTCATGGAATAGTCTGTATGTGTGTACTTGTGCGTGTGTGTGTAATTAGATATATTAGTCTTTCTCACTCTTTGCATATTGATGTGTTTCTGTGTGTGTGTGTCTAGTATATATGTATGTATACAGAGAGAGTATAGAGTGCATGAAAACATATCACCGAAGAGGATCTATACGTGTTACCCACTTTCTATTCACGCACACACACACACACACACACACACATATGAAGTTGTGCATATTTTTACAATCTTCTCTATTTTGAGATGAAAAATAGGAAAAAGAAACTTCCTAAAGCTATGTTTCTCTATCCCTGGCCTTGCAACTCAAAAGGTTCTTATTCCTCATAGAGGTCAAGGCCCCAGGTATCACCTGAAACCAGCCTGCATTCTTTTTGGTCTCTCTACCTCTCCTCTGTCTAGTCATGATTGTCTTTCTGTATTACGTAAATATCATATGTTATCATTTTATAAAATTCTTGGTATCTTGTTTATTGGTGTGTGTTCATGTGTGTATATGTCTTTCTGTCTCTCTCTCTGCTTTATACATTTATTCGTGTGTGTCTAGTATAAATATGTTTGTGTAGAGAGATAGAGCATAGAGTATTTCAATACATATATGATAGAAGAGGTTCTACATGTTATCATGTATGTGTGGATATCTCTCTATACACACACACACACATATTGTGTGTGTCTTGTATATGTGCATCTATAGGGTGAGAGAAAATAGTGTGTATGAATACATTTATGTCA